>NW_007729297.1:107268-123451 GCF_000696425.1 Galeopterus variegatus
GAGCCGCCGCCGCCGCCGCCGCTCGATTTCCGTAATTTTGAGAAGATTTTTTTTTAGTAATTTTTTATTCTGCCCCAGCTGATGTTTGAGCCAGCATGTCGCGGAGGAAGCAAGCGAAGCCTCAACATTTCCAATCCGACCCCGAAGTGGCCTCGCTCCCCCGGCGAGATGGTGAGTGCTCCGGCCCGCGCCGCAGACACACACACACACGCGCTCACACTCACGCACACTCCGATCCACGCACACGCGCTGGCCCCCGCGCCCACTGCCCCGCCGCGGCCCGGCTCGCCTCTCCGACTCGGCGTATTTTTTTTTTTTTTTTTTTTTAGTGGGGGGAGCTCGCTGCACCCCTCCTTCCCCGCGCTCACATTCCCCCTCGGCCTGCGCGGCCGAATGGGGTACCTTGTGGGTTCGGAAATGCAAGAAAGTGGGGACCTGTGCGGGGGCGCCCGCGCCGGACACGCGGGAGTCGCGGCCGGGGTGGAAAGTGCTCCCGAGCCAGTGCAGGCGGACGGGGCAGGGTGTCGGTGTCCGGCTCCTCAAGTTTATCCCCGCATCATTTTTCCCAACACATGCACCCTCCGCCCCCCTAAGTCTTTAGATTCAGTGTGCGCCCTCTTTGGATGGCGGAGCCCCTTATTTCTAGGTGGGTCGAGGAAGAAGTCGTGGGGTAGTTTTCCTGGGCTGGGGGTACTGAGACAGAGGAGAATCCCGCTGAAACAGAGGCTCTCGCTTTCTCCGATGGAGGCGACAACTGTGGGGCCCCACAGGGAACGAACAAGTCCAGAACAAAGTTGGTGTACGGGAGCTGTGTCCGAGACTAGGAGGGATCCGGGCAGGGAAGTGGGGTACGGAGAGAGGACACCCTCGGATTCCTCCTTGTCCCTAAAGGTGTTTCACGGTACCGTCTTCCGATCTCCCAGGCCCAGGGCCGGAGGCTAGAGAGCGGCGCCCGGGCTTGGATCCCCGGGTCATCCCGGCACGATGCTCGCCTCTCGGCTGCGGGAGGACTAGGGGCAACCCGGGCCGGGTCTCCGCGGCTCTGGATGCCTCTCGGGGATGGAGGCGGGAGCTGGACCCCGACAGTGCTTCGAAGCGTGCCCTTAGCTCGGCTCCTCTGTCCCCTAAACTCTGTGGCCGCCCGGGCTCCTCGTCTCGGGGCTCCTTCCCTAGAGGCCTGCCTCTCGGTAGAGCAGGGGTGCAGGGACAGGCGCAGATCCCGGCCAGCGAAGCGAAGGGACCCCCGCTCCCTTTATCCCGGCTGTCGGGAAAAGGGACTCCTGGTGGGGTCTCTGTGAGAAATTGAGGGACTTGAGACCGATTAAGAAAATTGTTTACAAAGTTCCCCCCACCCCCCATACTTTCTCAAGCTCGAAGCCTTACTCAGAGTCTGCGATTTTTCAGTCCGCTGAAAACAGCCCCTGAACCCCGCTTTACACCCCAAACAAAACTGGGCACGCGGGGTGAATGGAGGTGAAATTACCCAAGGCTGCAGAAACTACTCCCGAGTATTTTTCTGGGTTTTCTCAGCTGGTTTCTTCTGCTTTTCGCCCCCACACCCATCTTTCCTAAAGTTTCTGGTGAGACCTTTTGCACCGTAATACAGTTCAAGTTAATAATTTGTGTAGAAAAACCAAACTAAAGAGAGAATTTTTAAATCTATTTTGTAAATTTTTACTGACTTTCTACATTCCCCCCCCCCCCCCAAAAAAAAAAGACTCGGGCTTCGGCGGAGAAATGATGCTTGCTAGTTCTGTGCCTTTGCTCTTCTGGATCCGGAATTTTTAATAGTTAAAGCTTCTCATAAAGCGATAGCATAAAAAGAATTCACTACCACTTACCATTATTATTTATTAGTACTATTTTTTTTTTTTTTTTAGTTTATTTGAGCTTTGAGGTAAGTTAATTAAGTAACTGAATCAAGTTTCCTTTCTTTCTCTTTTTTCCCTTTCTTTTAGTTTCTTTCTCTTTCTTCCTGTTTTTCTTTCTCCTTTCCAAAAGCTACTTCATTGTCCTAAAAAGCAGTAAACTGTTAGGGGCATCCTAAGAAACACCCCCCTCCCGGCTCCCTTTCCTCACCTTCCCCCCACCCCCTCCTCTTTTCGTCAGTAGTAATGGTTTTAGGTTATGACTGTTTTTACATGGTTGAACAATAAGTTTGGGAGAAGTTGCCTAGAGGGTAGATTTTGTAATTGGGTTACAGGATTTAGTGTGTTGTAATAATATTAGTACACAAGTAATCCTCCCCAATGCCTGACGTACAGGAGGGCCTAACATACCCCAGTTCTTTTTATTTAGGAAGAGTCGTGAAATAAATAGAATTGAAAGTTCATGGCGTATCTCAAAGTTACGTTTAAAAAGTCACCTTTTCTGCAGTGAATCCAGCAATCTCCATTCTTCTCCCCACCCATAACACATACTTCAAGTAGTTGTTGGCTTTTTATTTTGTTTTGTTTTTTACATAAATGTTGTTAGATTTATACTAGGCAAACCCCTATTCACACATTGTGGTCACTTTTTCTTATATCTTGAGATGGTCTTAAAATATGGCAAGTGAAATATCAAACATTACCAGATTAAATCTAGTTTGTGCCTTTCGCATATGCTAGCACCTCAAATTTTATGAGTTCTACCCAGAGTGGGACCTAGAAAAGTTTGTAGACCCCAGTTACAGTAACCCCGAAGGAGCAACTCTAGAGGCTGAGAACACCCAGGGCTGCTGCGTTGTGTGTCATGCGTGTGTTTGAGTGTGTATGAGCTTACAAAGAAAACCCAAGCCATGCTATACAGCCACACCGATGGCTTCATCGGAATAAGTTCAAGAAAACAAGATTATTTGGTCGATCTTAGGTTGCTGATCTTTTATTCTACTTCAGTGCAGCTGTAATGCCAGAGACACTCTAAAATAAAATTGGTAATTTTTCTGTTTCTTATGAAACCAAAATTATGGCAAATATGACTTGTCTCTTAAATCATATTCAACAAGTCTTGAATTACTTGTAGAAAGATGACTGCCACTGGAAAGATTATTTACTGAGATAAATAATTCTAAGGAAAGGGAGTATTAGAATATAATGATTTTATATGTGGGTTTTTTACTGTAGATTTGGATTTCAGGGCTGTATGTGTATATGTTGGGTTTTACTTCCTTTGGTGGTATTTTTAAAATTCCTGAATGGATGGTGCATTTAGACTCCATTCACTTATTAAGAAAGTATTTCGATGCTCAGTTTTTTCAAGGAAAAGATAATATTGGAATAAAAATAAAAACATCATGAATTGCAGATAAAACATTGATTCTTATATGAAGTATCATAAAAATTCCTCTTATTTATATTAATAATGAAATTCTATTATTTACCAAAGTAATTTACTCATTGTGAGCAGCTTAATGGCAACACATTGATTTCTGGGCCCAAAAGGTTAGAGAGAACTATAATTAATTGCTTTTTTTGAAAAACCGACACCTGCAAGATAAGGCAGTTGGAAAGAATTCATGTTTAATCAGGCCTATTTTAAGTTTGGCAAATGGAAGATTCTGGATGAGAAGATGCAAACTGTTTTTTGAGATTTGCTTCGGGCTGCACATACTTCTTAAAATGTTAAAAACAAACAAACAAGCAAAATCTAGTTGGGCATGAGATAGTATGTGCAAAAGTGAATATGTGATACTGGATGTTTTGTGGTTTATTTTACATCACTTCCCCTGTGGTTCATAAGCACAGGTACCAATTTATAGGTTATTCTTTGGGGGTTCTATTTCTTTTCTTTATACTTTTCATGGTAGCAAGTTGTCCTTATCAACAGAGTCCCTTAGAAGGCTGAAACCCACATTTTTAATGTGGAGATCTTACTGGAACCTGAGGAAGAAATAGGGGGACTGGTTAAGTTTTTTGAAATTGTTAAAAGCCAAGTTCTATGTAGTAACCAACAAATTCCTGGTACAGATAGCACTATATTCCAGAATATTCTTAGGTTATCAAAGTCGAAGTAGTTTAGCAGTTTAACGAAAGAGATGGTAAGTTAACCTAAGAACTGAAGCCCCTCCCCACCAAGAAGAAAAAAGTTTGTGTGCCAGGCTTCAGAAAAAACCTAGATGTGTCGAGCTGTTTTAACCTTTGCTAGCCTCCTCCCATGCAAAGGTGACAAGGTCCAGATCATAATATGTCCTTCAGTATCTTCCCAGTGACCCCCAAATTGAGTCTTGCTAGTCACTTAGCAGGAAGTTAGTAGTTTATTTTAGTTTCACCTTATCAGCTTGGCTTCTTTTCCTAACCTTATTCCCCTGTCACCCTCAGATGCCAGACCCCCAAAGGGGAAGATTGACAGGTAGTTCCCATAGCTCAGTTTTACCCTCAAACAACAGGGATTTAGTTTCTTGTGCCTTTGCCAATGTTTATGTAGCCAAAGTTTAGATCTCGCCTTAAGGAGTCTCTCTTTTACGCATCACTGGAATAGGAAAGCCACAAAGAACTTTTTGAACAAACCCTTGCAACTGGAACCCCATCTAGTGTTCAGTTTGATGCATCCATGGGGAAGACATTTTCCCCCTTTCATTTATTGTGTACATTAGGTGGGCTTGGATCACTATTTTAAAAGGAGTGTCTTGTCTACGTTGTTATTTTTTTCAGAGATTTGTCTGGTATTCTTCCACAGGAGAATACACTAATCCTGGTCAGAACACTGAGTAAACTTGAAGGGTGCCAGTAAATTTGTCATTTGGTTGCATATCACAGAGAGGAAACTTTAGACATTACAGAAAATATGCACAGCATATGTTGTAGCATTTAAAATTTCTTTGAAATCTTAAGTTGGACATTAAGTTCAGGCTTTTTCCAGGTCTGTGAAAACAAACAAACAAAAACAGATAAAAGATAATCAATCAAATATGTTTGTGATAGCCTTTCCGAATAGGTCTAAGAAAAGGAAAAGTCTGTTAAAATTATGGGCTCCAAAACCAAAACTCATGAGAGGTTCTATTAAAAAATGTTAATGTAATCTTAAGGCAATGGGAAGTGCACTGAAATATCTTTCTGAGGAGCTCCAAAAAGAAAACTAAATCTGGTAGAGTAGGGTGGTTTTTGTTTTGTTTTGTTTTGTTTCCTTTCCTGGATGGCTAAGCCTTTCTGTGCGAGGCATAGTTTTATTTTTATTTTCTCAGTAGACAGATACGCTGAAACAGTTCAGTTTTCTGCTTCCGATTCTGCAATGTTTGGTTCAGATGATGAAAACTGACTTGGGCATCAAGTACCTAAATAGTACAACAACTAAAACATCTGGGATTTTAGTATAAATCTGGGAGGTATAATAAGATCACCCCCTCCCCCCCAAAAGGCCCGGAAAATTCCAAATATCTTTTTGTGTGTACATACTTAGAAAACCACTGCTTCTTCAACTTTCCTGTCTGAATGGGATTACAAAACTACTTTAATTTGTATGCAAAATCCATAGAAAAGGAACTGGAATGTTATTTTCACCATAGTGCAAGGAACAAGGCAACTGTATTTACTATAATGAGGTCATCAATTGCAATCCTGTATAACAGATTATTGAGAGATACAAAATAGCATATGCTCAGAAAAATGAATTAGAACACTGTGTGTGTGTATCTATCTTATTACAACTTAAAATATTCCCTTTAGTAGTTAAAGATTCAAACTAGTCTTCATGTTTTGTCTTTTTTTTTTTTTTTTTTTGAGCTGTTTCATTGGAATTCTGCTCAGAATGCAGATAAGATTTAAAGTTAAGAATTATTACAGTGTAGTGACACCTGTTTTTGAAATAAATCAAAATAGATACCAGGATTTTAGGGGACTGGAGGTTTCATAAACGTCAGAAAATTAAATTAGTTGGCTCTACAGTGAGATCAAATGTCAGCTTATTAAAATGCTGTGAAAATCTAAGCTAAAATATGGGCAACTTTTTAAAACAGTCTTTTTCTTAGAAGCAGGCAGGCATTTATTTTTAAGTGTCTATATTTTCCATCCAGTTAGCACAATCCTAAATATAAAAAATGTTCAGGTTGAAAAACTTGAAAATTCTCAAGTGAGTCTTGAAGCAGTACAAATGCAGAATTGGAGGGCAGGAAAGTAATAATCAGCTAAATCCTGTAAAGTAACCTTCCTTTTATTTTCTCTATATATTATGAGAATATCAGATGTTTGCAAGTTATAAAGAATTAAAATGTCCTTTAATCGTGAGCACAGATGTGCTAAATATTTGAAGCAACTATATTGTAATGTGTACAATTGATGAAGTCAGTTTTCTGATTTCCCTTGCTAGTTATTTAGTTCTGAATCTGTCATTATTTGTCTAAGCCCAGCTGACCAAGCAAAACTGTGTTTTAAAGTGGCTTTATGTTTTGATAAATGTGAGCTGGTTGAAAAGTATTTTCCACTGAATGCAGAGCTTAATAGAACATGCTGACATAATAGTTTTAATGCATTTTGTTGAAAATGTGTGAACAAACAGAATAGCTTTTGTTCCTTCATAATTGGCTGTAAAAGTAGATGGAAACATAACCATTACATATGGAAATGTGCAAAGAGAAAGAAATAACATTTCTGTTGAATATATTAGGAATTGCATTTCCTAGTTTAAAATAAGTGTCTGAAATGGATGCATCATTTAAAATTGGTTGTCAAAATAAGAAGCTTTAAACAGAATTTTTGTCACATTATTTTTGTCCCAAGTTAAGCAACATAACTTCAGCAAATTTCATTTAATATTTTGTTTATATTACTTTAAGGCAGAGGGATCAACAGAAAGTGCTTAAAACAGCACCTCAAATGTGCCTGGGAATCCGGTGCCAATTAGTATGATTAAACATTAAATTAAAACTGAATCATTATTGGTATTTTCTGCTTCAACTAAGATTTGTTTGGCGTTGTTAATACATTTTGCACTATACCCTTGTGGAGATTAAAAGATGGGTATTAGGAAGGCTAGCTTGTTAAGTATAACTTAGCTACTCAAATAACACTCTTCAGTGAATAAAGTGTACATACATCTGGCATACTTTACCAGGGGTTCTAATCAGCTTCGGCATCACTCAAGGCAAATAGAGTTAAGGAATTTTTAAGGTTAGTATTTAGGTATTAATTATATTTTCTGGAATGCAAAACTACTCAAGCCTTTTTGATGTTTACTACAAAAAGGCAGATGGCTGGCTCTTCTGAGTGGACTCTTAAGTTTTTTCCAAAAAAAAAAAAAAAGCAGCATCTTGATTTTGCATTTTTTCATATTTGCAATTACTTTTTCCCCTGCAAGTTTTCTGGGAGATTCAATTTGGAAGTCATGGAAACTACCTATTATCTAATTCAGTTCTGCAGAAAAGCATGCAGGGAGGTAATCCTTGAATTAAACAGTTTTTTTTTTTTTTTTTTTTTTTTTTTACAGCCTTCGGAGATGACCACACACCATTTGTACAACAGAAGTTGGTGTTCCCCATGCTGGGCAAACAATGGGACGCCATCCTGTCTTTGAATAGGGTGTTAGCTTGGAGTTGGAGATTTTTATGTTTAATTTACAAATGGATCTTAGTGAGAAGACATCTGAGCAACCAGGGGAAACAAACATGAAATAAAAGGATTTTTATAATAAAAGGTCCAGGACAATCTGTTAAACAATTGATAACAGTTACGAGCAAACTGTTTTTAAAGGCATTCAGACAAGGAAGGAGACTTGTAAAGCATTTTCCAAACTCTAAACCAAGAATTATCTCTTATAAGATGGGAGCTCTTTTCCTTAACTGCTTAACATCCTTCTTTAAGTTTTTGTTTAATCAGAAATGTAAATCTTGTACTAGTTTTTATAGTTCTAAAGAGCACTTTTGATGAAATATTTAGAGGCATAATGTTGCCATTTGAAGCATAGTGGCATATATTCCTTGATTAGTGGACTGGTAGCCAGGGTTGCATTCTTCAATTTTAAAAATAAACATGCCATGGGGTGATATATGGGTGCCAGGCAGGCCTTGTAACGGATTATGATCATTGTGTTTCTCTTCATTGTGTGGGTGCTGCTTTCCCTTTTGTGTTCAAGTGAGTCTTGAGCGGTCTGGAGGATTTGTTACTGATGTGGCTAAAGTGTGTTTGTCACGGATCAGGCTTAGCTCACGTTCCAGGTAGAGGCTTGAGGTGATTTTCAAGTTGTCAGTCTACAGCTTGGTGATATGCATTTTTTTCTCTCTTTGTCAACAACTGATTGGAACCTGAATGACTACAAATTAGTTTAGTGACAGAACAAACTGTCACAGATATCTTTGAATCGGTTGAAAATGAATAAGGTTGACAGAAATTCAAGAGACTAATAAGTCCTCAGAATGGTTGCTGGACCCTTTCCGGATGAGTAGACAATAAGGTGTATAAAATATTGGAAACCAATATTTTGCTATGGAATTTCATTATGCTCCAATGTCTTCCATTCATAGTATTTTATATTTTGATGAATTATCTGAAGGCCATGACTATCTGAGATACCCAATTGATAAGAATTCCTCCACACCCTTAAAAATTAATTATGAGCGTTCTTAGGTAATATTGATTGGTTTGCAAGGGCTCCAGTTTTGAGTTTTGCAGGTAGAAAACAATTGATTATTTTTTATTTTTTTTTTTTTAAGTCATAGGTGACTGTGAATCCTGGCTCCTTTCTAACACTGCACCTTTGATGTTTGTAGGAGACACGGAGAAGTGTCAACCAAGTCGCCCCACTAAGAGCAAGGACGCTCATGTCTGTGGCCGGTGCTGTGCCGAGTTCTTTGAATTATCAGATCTTCTGCTCCACAAGAAGAACTGTACAAAAAATCAATTAGTTTTAATCGTAAATGAAAATCCAGCCTCCCCACCCGAAACCTTCTCCCCTAGTCCCCCTCCCGATAATCCTGATGAACAAATGAACGACACAGTTAACAAAACAGATCAAGTAGACTGCAGCGACCTTTCAGAACACAACGGACTTAGCAGGGAAGAGTCTATGGAGGTGGAGGCCCCAGTTGCTAACAGGAGCAGCAGCGGTACTTCCAGCAGCAGCGACAGTAGTACCACCACCCCAAGCTGCAGCGGTAGCTCCTCCACAGGTACCTCAGCGATCACAACCTCTCTACCTCAACTCGGGGACCTGACCACACTGGGAAACTTCTCCGTGATCAACAGCAATGTCATCATCGAGAACCTCCAGAGCACCAAGGTGGCTGTGGCTCAGTTCTCCCAGGAAGCGAGGTGCAGTGGGGCCTCTGGAGGCAAGCTGGCCGTCCCAGCCCTCATGGAGCAGCTCTTAGCTCTGCAGCAGCAGCAGATCCACCAGCTGCAACTGATCGAACAGATTCGGCACCAAATATTGCTGTTGGCTTCTCAGAACGCAGACTTGCCAACATCTTCTAGTCCTTCTCAAGGTACTTTACGAACATCTGCCAACCCCTTGTCCACGCTAAGTTCCCATTTATCTCAGCAGCTGGCAGCAGCAGCTGGATTAGCACAGAGCCTCGCTAGCCAATCTGCCAGCATTAGTGGTGTGAAACAGCTACCCCCAATCCAGCTACCTCAGAGCAGTTCTGGCAACACCATCATTCCATCCAACAGTGGCTCTTCTCCCAATATTAACATATTGGCGGCAGCAGTTACCACCCCGTCCTCGGAAAAAGTGGCTTCGAGTGCTGGTGCCTCCCATGTCAGCAACCCAGCAGTCTCAGCATCATCCTCACCAGCTTTTGCAATAAGCAGTTTATTAAGTCCTGCATCTAACCCACTTCTACCTCAGCCGGCCCCTACTAACTCGGTTTTCCCCAGCCCTTTGCCCAACATCGGAACAACTGCAGAGGATTTAAATTCCCTGTCTGCCTTGGCCCAGCAAAGAAAAAGCAAGCCACCAAATGTCACTGCCTTCGAAGCAAAAAGTACTTCAGATGAGGCATTCTTCAAACACAAGTGCAGGTTCTGCGCGAAGGTCTTTGGGAGTGACAGTGCCTTGCAGATCCACTTGCGTTCCCACACAGGAGAGAGGCCATTCAAATGCAACATCTGCGGGAACAGGTTCTCCACCAAGGGCAACCTGAAAGTCCACTTTCAGCGCCACAAAGAGAAATACCCTCATATCCAGATGAACCCCTATCCCGTGCCTGAGCATTTGGACAATATACCCACAAGTACTGGCATCCCATATGGCATGTCCATCCCTCCCGAGAAGCCAGTCACCAGCTGGCTAGACACTAAACCAGTTCTGCCCACTCTGACCACTTCCGTCGGCCTGCCGTTGCCCCCAACCCTCCCGAGCCTCATACCCTTCATCAAGACAGAAGAGCCAGCCCCCATCCCCATCAGCCATTCTGCTGCCAGCCCCCCGAGCTCAGTCAAAAGTGACTCGGGGGCCCCTGAGCCAGCCATAAGAAACCTGGGTGGGCTCCCGGAGGAAGCCGAAGGGTCCACCCTGCCACCCTCCAGTGGCAAAAGTGAAGAGAGTGGTGTGGTTCCCAGTGCAGCGTTGACAGCAAGCAACAGCACCCTGAGCTCCCCGGCAGTGGACTGTGGCCCAGGCAGTGCCACCACTTTCACCAACCCTTTGTTGCCACTCATGTCTGAGCAGTTCAAGGCCAAGTTTCCTTTTGGGGGACTCTTGGACTCTGCCCAGGCATCAGAGACGTCCAAGCTTCAGCAACTGGTAGAAAACATTGACAAGAAAGCCACTGACCCCAATGAGTGTATCATCTGCCACCGGGTTCTCAGCTGTCAGAGCGCTTTGAAAATGCACTACAGGACACACACTGGGGAGAGGCCCTTTAAGTGTAAGATCTGTGGCCGAGCTTTCACCACGAAAGGGAATCTTAAAACCCACTACAGTGTTCATCGTGCTATGCCCCCACTCAGAGTGCAGCATTCCTGTCCCATCTGCCAGAAGAAGTTCACTAATGCTGTTGTCCTGCAGCAGCACATTCGAATGCATATGGGAGGCCAGATCCCCAACACCCCAGTCCCTGACAGTTACCCCGAATCCATGGAGTCTGATACAGGCTCCTTCGATGAGAAAAATTTTGATGACCTAGACAACTTCTCCGATGAAAACATGGAAGACTGTCCTGAGGGCAGCATCCCTGATACGCCCAAGTCTGCGGACGCATCCCAGGACAGCTTATCATCTTCGCCTTTGCCCCTAGAGATGTCGAGCATCGCTGCTTTGGAAAATCAGATGAAGTTGATCAATGCTGGCCTGGCGGAGCAGCTGCAGGCCAGCCTGAAGTCAGTGGAGAATGGGTCAGTCGAGGGGGACGTCCTGACCAATGATTCATCCTCGGTGGGTGGTGACATGGAGAGCCAAAGTGCTGGCAGCCCAGCTATCTCAGAGTCTACCTCTTCCATGCAGGCTCTGTCCCCATCCAACAGCACCCAGGAATTCCACAAGTCACCCAGCATTGAGGAGAAGCCACAGAGAGCAGTACCAAGTGAGTTTGCCAATGGTTTGTCTCCCACCCCAGTGAATGGTGGGGCTTTGGATTTGACATCTAGTCATGCAGAGAAAATCATCAAAGAAGATTCTTTAGGGATCCTCTTCCCTTTCAGAGACCGGGGTAAATTTAAAAATACTGCTTGTGACATTTGTGGCAAAACATTTGCTTGTCAGAGTGCCTTGGACATTCACTATAGAAGTCATACCAAAGAGAGACCGTTTATTTGCACAGTTTGCAATCGTGGCTTTTCCACAAAGGGTAATTTGAAGCAGCACATGTTGACACATCAGATGCGAGATCTACCATCACAGCTCTTCGAGCCCAGTTCCAACCTCGGCCCCAACCAGAATTCCGTGGTGATTCCCGCCAACTCGTTGTCGTGTCTCATCAAAACAGAGGTCAACGGCTTTGTACATGTTTCTCCTCAGGACAGTAAGGACGCCCCCACCAGTCACGTCCCTTCTGGAACTCTGTCATCCTCTGCCACGTCCCCAGTTCTGCTCCCTGCTCTGCCCAGGAGAACTCCCAAACAGCACTACTGCAACACGTGTGGCAAAACCTTCTCCTCGTCGAGCGCCCTGCAGATTCACGAGAGAACTCACACTGGAGAGAAACCCTTTGCTTGCACTATTTGTGGAAGAGCTTTCACGACAAAAGGCAATCTTAAGGTACCTCTCTCCATCTGTACCTCGCCTGCCCCCTCAGCCCTTTCTCATGGCCATTGATGGTGTATAATGCTCGCTGCCAGAGTCATCGGCCCAGATATTCAGGGAAAGAGTTCTCACAAGGGAGCCTGCTGCATGGGGCTGACTGGGGAGAAATGTGGACGCCTGTGAGGGTCAGGATTGTGGCAGGGACAAGGGCAGGCTGCAGCTTACTGCATGTCAGAGCACATTGAATAATTTGGTACCTAAGCGAAGCAGTGGCCTCTCTCTGTTGTCTCGCTAAGTGCACCAAATGAATTGCTTTACCTACCAAATAAGACAGCCTGGCGTTGCCATGGGGTATTGATTAAAGACCTCCATGCGGCCTGTGTGCTGCCTGTATCACTTAATAATTACGGTTCTCCTTGGCACATGCGTCTATTTTTCATAACTACGCAGTCCAGCATGGTTTGTTTCTCTAAAAACAATAACATCACTGCTCTGCTAATGGGTATTATGATAATTGATTATACAGCATATCCTACTGATATGTGTTAGAAATAAAGCAAATATGCTTAAGTTCTAGAGCAACAGTTGAGTGCTCTGACTGTGTACATTTTTCTGTTGACAGAGTATTTCTCTGGAGATTGCTGCCAGTAATGTGAGATGAATAATTACTTTCTGGCTTTTTTCTCCATACATGGGCCCTCCAATGGGCAATCAGTGAGGGGTACTTTTCTTCCCATCTGAAAAGGACATTTATAGGGTAAAGGGTGTCAGATACAATACTTGCCATTGCAATGAGAGTGGACATAACAATTCTAACCCTGAAAGGAGCTATCTGCGACCGACTGGCTTCCTTGAGACCATTATAAGCTAACTACGGGTAATAGAAAAAGAGTAAGTAAGGCATCTTGGCCCAGGAAGAGGAAAGACAGCCCAGGGCTGCAGAGAACGAGCACGTTATTACTAGTTGCAGGAGTGGATGGTTCCCGTTACTTTTCCACTGTCTGTCACATAATAAGAATAGACATTCAGGCCACTTGCTTTGTTGAGTGTTGGGATATGAGTTGAGACAGATTCAGCTATTAAGCATTTCTCTCTCTTTTTTTTTCCCTTCTCTCCCCCTTCATATCTCAGGTGCACATGGGCACTCACATGTGGAATAGCACCCCCGCACGACGGGGTCGGCGGCTCTCTGTGGACGGCCCCATGACATTTCTAGGAGGCAATCCCGTCAAGTTCCCAGAAATGTTCCAGAAGGATTTGGCAGTGAGATCAGGAAGCGGGGATCCTTCCAGTTTCTGGAATCAGTATGCAGCAGCGCTCTCCAATGGGCTGGCGATGAAGGCCAATGAGATCTCCGTCATTCAGAACGGTGGCATCCCTCCAATTCCTGGAAGCCTCGGCAGCGGGAGCAGCTCACCTATTAGTGGGCTGACGGGAAATCTGGAGAAGCTCCAGAACTCAGAGCCCAATGCTCCTCTGGCCGGCCTGGAGAAAATGGCAAGCAGTGAAAATGGAACCAACTTCCGTTTCACGCGCTTCGTGGAGGACAGCAAAGAGATTGTCACAAGTTAAAGCAACTTGGGCTGGGTACATAGCATTCCAGTTCAGGATGTGACCTGTGGTGGCCTCCTACTCCTTGCCCCATCCCCCTACCTTCTGGCCCCCAAGATATAAACTACAACATTATGAAGACATTCTTTTGTACCTTGTTCAACTTCTAGAGTTCTAAGAAAGCTTATTTATTAGTGATATAACCTTGCTTTGCAAACAGAATGCAAGCGTTAACTTTGGTCTTCTGTATTTTGGACTAAATACTAATTGACTAGAGTGCTGTAAACTTGCTGTAACATTTATGGCAATTGCAAGTTGCCCTGCTAGGCGGTCTTAATCTGGCATTAACTTATTTTCTATATCCAGTTTAATATGAACCTGGTGTTGATGCAATGCCTCAGTGATGCATTAGATCTCTAATAAAGTCTGTATATAAATGTACACTTTGATCCTGCTGGAAAGTTTTATCAGCAAACACATTGTCTAATCTTTCAAAACAGATTGAAGGAAGAGACTGAAAGTCCAGACTGAACAGTGTGGTTCTTTGAAAGGTTTGGTTTTTTGATTTTTATTCTAAAATTCAACCTGCTTTTTTTTGTTTTGTAGATTTAACCATTTCCGTTTTGAATTGCTATTTGTATTGTGCTTTTTACTTGAGTCGTCCTCAATGTTAATAAGTTTCTGTACAGTAATAAGCACGCAGAATTCTTTAGAGGAAAAAAAAAGTGTTGTTTTGGTAGTTGAAACTGAGACGTAACATTTTGCCTTGTAGGTATATTCACAATAGAAAATGTGTGCTGGAATTTCACAATGCTGCTAAGTATAGCATCTTGAACAACCTTCAGTGGAGAAAATGTAGATGCTCTTGTATATACAATAAGAAATATCACTTTCATTAAAATGTACATATGTTCCTTACAAGAGCAAATGCTTCTTCTTGATCAAGAGAGCAGGTATAGGGTTTGTTTATTTTGTATTAGGTATGGAAGAAAAAAATTGGACTGTTACATGCACTTTCTTGGAAAGTTGAAAGGAAGGGGGGTCCAATTTCTTTAACATTTAATACTTACTAACAACAGAGATACTGTAATTTTACTCAAGTAATCAAATACATTTTTTTTCTTTTGCAACAGATAAAACAAAATAGTGTGTCTGTGTTTTTAGAGTACAAGTCTATTTAGCCAGGCCCCTACATGGATTTTAACATTTCCCCAGGTACCAGTAAATTGTGTATGTGAGTGTGTATCGCTCTCTAAATGAGGAATTGTAAAAGGTGTAACAGAAACGGCTTTGCATGGGCCTGTGTTTCCTTTTATTTCCAAATTTGGAGGCTCTAGATATTTTCCCAATACCCATTACTTGTGTGGGAATGCATTTTCTGGTCTGCACTCTTCTGCCTCCTACCCCCTCCCCAAGGAGGGAAAAACGAAATGAAATAAAAGGTTGTTGGAGTTTTCATACGGACAGGTAAGTTTCCTTAAGCAGGATATTTGTGCGGATTGAGATTCCAGCTATATTTCGCTATACTGGTTTCATTTCACCCTATTCAGTCGCGTTTTTTTCAGGCTGCTAGGAGCCGCCTTGCTGGAGAGTTCCCGATGCAGCGGGGTTATATAATCTCACTCTGAACCTGGGCCTCAACCCAGAGAGGTCAACATGTTCTTTAATTAGTCTTTTAGGCATTTAAACGTACATGCATATTTGAAAGAAAAAGTCTATTATAAAGGACATGTAGAGTCAACTTAAATATTTCATCATCAAAATTCAATTTGAGTTTTCTTCCTCTCGCCCTTTTGTTCTGGGGGAAATGTGTTTTCCTGCTGATCACTGTTGTGGAGGGAACAAACGGACGGACGGGGTGGAGGTGGTGTCTAGGTGGGTCGGCGAATTTTTCTTCTCAGGGAGGCGATTACCCGCTGGTAGCGGGTGGCTGCGCCCAGGTAAAGGAGACAGCGTCGGGGCCACCTTCCGGCAGAAGTTTCCACAGGGGCGCGGGCCACTCCATGGCCATTCGGGACGGGCGCCTCCCCGGGACGGGGACCTTGTCGCTCGACCTCGATGCCGCGGGGCCAGGACGCTGGGGCGCCGAGGCGGCGCTTGACGCTCTGGCTTAGCCTCGGGGTCCAGGCCTGGCCTTCCGGAAAGTGGGGACCTGACCCCGGGTCCGGAGGAGGGGGTGGGTGCGGATGTCCCCAAGCCAGCCGAGGGCGGGGATGGGGGTGCGCGCGGGGTCGTGACGCAGAGAATCAGCACGTCTCGGCACCCGATCTTCAGAGGGCGAGGTTGCACGGTTTCGCCTCGCGGCTCCCGGCCCCGCCGCCCCAGGAGTGACCTTTTTCCCCAAGAGTGGGGACGAGGAGACAAGGCCGGAATTCCTGCCAGTGGCTCTTGTGCCAGGCGGGCCCAATGGGGTGGCTTTCGTTGCGAAGGAGGCGTCCATCACCTTTCGTCGCTGGGCGTGGCGAGGAGGGGGTGGAAGCGGCCCCTTCGTCCTGCACCCCGGGACGAAGCCTGGGGACATCGGGGGCATGGGGAGGCTGCC
>NW_007729297.1:124451-126497 GCF_000696425.1 Galeopterus variegatus
CCCCACCCTCGCCCCAGGGGTCCCCGCACGCCGGGCCGGGCTCGGGGGTCACGGCCCTGCGCCTCCCTGGGCTGCGGGTCCATCTCCGCGAGGCGGGCGGTGGGGGGCGGGGAGCCCGGGCCCTTGTGATCTTCTCCCTCTCACCGGCGACCTCCTCCTTTCTAGCGTTTTCTGAAAGTGAGTTAAGAGGAGCAAAAGTGGCTTTTCGTTGAGACACATTTTCGGAGGCCAGCGAAGCCCTGAGGACAAGGTCCCTCTCTGTGTCTCTCCCTCCCTCCACCTTCCCCTCCCTCTCCCCTTTCGTCCCTGCCTGTCCGTTTATCGATTGACTATCTTTCTGATCTATTGATCATTACCTGCCCACTCCCCTTTCCATGCATTTCCAAAACGAGAAGTCGCCCTCGGCCCTGCTTCTCCTCGCCGTGTGACAAACGCACTGAGCCTTTCGGCTCGGCCCAGCAGAAGAGAAATGCATGTGTCTTCATAAAGCAACAGGGTTTATTCTAAGGCAGACGACGTGACCGCGCCACCCCCGCGTCGCCTCCCCACGCCCGCCACACCACTCCTCACCCGTCCCCCTTGCTTTTCCGCTTCTGGAACTTAAGTGCGTCGTGGTGGTTTTGGAATCACCGAGAACCGAATTCAAGAACTAAGAGGGGGTTGGTTGTAGCTGCATGAAATAAGTTCACAAAATTTTTGAACTGAAAATACTTTGGTGACACTTTTTTTTTTAATGTGAATTGTAAAAATACAGAAAAATACAGCAAAGAATGTAACAAACGCCCTGCGCCTATCACTCAAAATTTACAAATGTTAGCAACGTGTCGGTCTTTTGTGTTTTCTGTAACTTGCTTTTCTTGTTCTTCCTTTCTGTCTGTGTCGCTGTCATTCTCTTATTCTCTTTTCTTTTTCTGTATTTTTCCCCCTATATTCCTTTGTATTTTTTTTTCTTTTTTCCTCCTTCCTTCCTCTCCGATTCCCTCCTCTCCGCGTCCCCTCCCCCCTCCCTCCCACCCACCCCACCCTTACCCCCCACGGGCTTCCTTCTTTCTGGAAAATATACTTGGAAGAGCAATTTGGTGATTGACAGTGACCTGGGAAGGAAGAAAAGAAGAACCAATGACAGACCCGGGCTGCTCAAGGGACCCCTCAAACCAGTGTCTAGGTGGCAGGGAGGTGGGTAGAGATACCTGATGCTAACTTGGGGCTTTGAGTTTTCACAGGCCAGGTTTATTCAAATGGCATTCAGGGAGGGCAGTTTTTTGTTTTTGTTTTTGTTTTTTAATTAGGGGAGAAAAAAAAGTGTTCGAATAGAAAATCCTAAATGATTTGCAGTTGACATAAATTTCTAGTAGTAGATTATTTGCTTATTGTTTTTGGCATGTTGTGAATGTCAAGAATGAGAGAACTTAAAAAAAAAAAAAAGCTCCCACTCCGTTAAAACTTAGCAGTTCTGTTAGAAAAATAAAGCAACGGACACTTTACTAGGAATTACACACCCCACCCCAAATGAAACAAATGTCAGAGGGGGTAACAAAATGAGAAAAAATGTAAAGTGAATTTCAAAGGGCTCCACAGTAAAGGGCAATCTGAGATTCACAGAAAAGTGGAGACGGATAAGATAGGAATTAGGTCATCTCTACCAGACCCCAGGAAATATGTTCAGATCAAAGCCCGCTCTGTTAGAATAAACAAAACAGGACCCATTGGGCCCTACCAATATTTTCATCTCAGTGCTAAGAGCTGCTAATCTGACGAGCTCTATGTGATGAGAGGGGGTAGAAATGACAACTGTAAAAATGACTAAGTAAAAAATGTCCTCTCAACTATAATAGGAAGATAAAGATTTAGATTTGAGCTAAAAAGTAACAAGATCCAGGCCCAGATCAACAAAAACTTCCTGGAATTTTAGCACTAAGTAAATTATCTAATCCTAGCCCATTGTTCCCTCCTACTCCCCCCCCCCCCCCCCCCCCCCATGCAATTGAGTATACCAGATGATTTACATAAAAAAATTGTTAAATTTTAACTGCAGTCTAAGAACAT
>NW_007729297.1:126652-183858 GCF_000696425.1 Galeopterus variegatus
CCCATTTTTCCCCCCCCCCCCCCCCCCCCCCCCATGCAATTGAGTATACCAGATGATTTACATAAAAAAATTGTTAAATTTTAACTGCAGTCTAAGAACATTGCAGGAGGCCAACTTTTGGGTTCACTTATGTTACATTCCTTAAGGACCTACTCCCTTTCTGCACCCCCACTGGCCCCAGTGTCGCCTGCCCACCCACTCCCCTACTCCCCCACTCCCCCCAGGCAGTTGTTGGGGTAGCATGCTGGCCTTTATTGTTGTGATGGTTCTTTAAGCCCAGTCTTAAAGTTTGGTCCCTCTTTCCACTGTAAGGGCAGATTGACAGAGGCCTGGCGCTTGTGTCATATAAGCCTGGCTTTGAATATACACAATTCGGCAGCCGTTGATATTTTAGCAGCTAAGCCGAAGTACTGTGTAAGGCTTTCTTTCACCGCAGAGTTGATGGCCTTAAACCAACTGCCAGGGAACATTCGATAGATAGAAACATCCAGAAAAGGGACAGGAAATCCCAGAGAAGGAAAATTCACCCAGGCTAATCCAAGGTTGTAGTTCCTTGCTGAGCCTGGTTTCCTCTTAACTGTTTAAACATATGATTTGGCTCCTCTGCGTTTCTACATCCATCTGAGCTCAAGTTTAACAAAGACTCATGGACCGAGTGTCAGCTTGGCTCTGGCTCTCTCTGGAGCCAGGGATGATGGGGGTGGGGAGTGTGACGGGCCTTTATAAACATCACCAGGAACAGGCCATCTTCTGTGTGGGGCACTTGGCTGCTCACCTCGCAGAGGGCAATTCCAGGATCAGCTTTTTACTTACGTCCCATGGAGAGCTTTGAAGACAAGTGAATCTGTGTTGGATGCTGCACATAAGTCGGGCCTTCTTTGTTAGACCCAGGGTGGGACCTCGTCCAGCCTCACCAAGTCAGCTGAATCGTGATACAGTGTGGTCTGTTAGGACACAGATGCCAAGAGACCAGGGAGTCACATCATCTTGTAATCACAGCTACATTCAGTATGGGGTCTGTACAGACAGTCGCATGTAAACATGGGCAAACATAAACATGGAAGACCCCACTCCTAATGATAGGGGCAGGAAAAGGAATACGAGATTAATCAGCCTGCAGATCTGCTTCTGTATTCAGAATTTGGAGTGATTCTACATGTCTCATCTTGTTTGTGATTCACAACAATCCATTTAACACATGACAAAATTGAGGCCCAGAGAGCGAAGAAGGAACACATGCATGCCAGAAGACCTGGAGCTGTCGCTAGCTTGATAGCCAACCTGGGGCATTAGGGATCATTGCCTGCTCCGTGATATGGTTTCCCCATCTGTACCATGAGAGGTGAGACTTTCATCAGTATTTCACAGGAGCTTCCTTAAGGCTCTTACTATGTTCACAGATCTCACATTATCAGAGTACCACCTGTGCTATCACTTACTGAATAATATGACTCCCTTTTTAAAATGTAAGTATATTTATTTTAGAAAGAATGGGAACACTGGATTCAGTTCTGTCCAATAGTCTTTCTAATCCTATGCGGGAGAAATTCTTAACAGCACAGAACAATCTCATGTAGGTGATGTGTCCGAATCAAAATGACATGAACGCCTTCTGCTACTCTACTCAACTACACCCTTTCTGAGTTCTCTTTCAACCAGCTACCTCTCACTTTAAACAAGTGTAAGGTCTGTGAGTCTTAAAGAGTTTTATTTAAGCCCCCAGCTCCCTTACCTGTCAACAAACTCTTTGACCTGGCCCAGAGTTTTTCAAACTGTGGGTTGTGACCTGTTAATGCATTATAAAATCAGTATAGTGGGTCATCACCAGCATTATTTGTAACATAACAGAATAGAAAATATCAGATTATATCACATGTAGTAAGGGCGAGTAGTGTCTTGTGAAGCTTTTGTTTTAGTTGTGTATATGTGTGCACGCACATGTGTGCATAGGTTACAATGATAAGTGTAGTTCTTAGCGTGAGTTACCATCAGAAAAGTTTGAAAGCCATGGACAAAGGCCCTGACAGATATGGTCTCCCCTCTCTTTCTCAGCTGAAACACAGAGTCCAGGCTGTAGAGAGAGGGCTGGCAGTCAGGTTTGGGGATGCCATGGTGAAGGCACAGGTACTATCAATCACGCATCCATTATGCAAAGTTTTCTAGCTGCTGCTTCTGCAAGTGAAGAGAAGCCAGCAGCTAGCTCATGGTGCTGGCTCCCATGTGTTCTCTTCTCCTTGGCTGCTTCTACATGGAGGATTTTAGCAGCATTTTGTCATCAAGGGGATTTCTCCTTAAGCACACGTGAGTACAAAAGAGGAAATAAAAACTGTGAGTAGGAAAGCTTAATTACTGCAACAAGCTGTACTGTCCCTTTAAGATCCCTCCCCCATAGGTAACTGAGCCCAGCTCTTAGGTAACTGAGATAACATCCCTCCCAAATCATGCCATTTCTAAGCATCCTTAGTCACTGTACTAGCTATAGTACATGTAGTACTACATATACTGTAGGTACATATATGTACTAGCATATAGTACATAACAGTATAAAGTCCTAAGAAATAATTCCTAGAAGGGTCCCTCTAGAAGTGCTGCTCAGTTAGAGAGATTGTCCTAAGATTTCAACACAGATAAGATTCTGACACACACACACATGCACACACACACACATTTGCCTAATCTCCAGAGCTAGGTGTAGCCAGGAAGGAGCTTCTTTGGATATACAGAAGTTGGTCTGAGAGCTGGGGCCTAAATTATTTAGATTTATCCCTCTCAATCTGGGTGCAGAATGACTTTCCCAAGATCAATTTGTGAGTTGAAGTTTAGGATACATTATCTCAACTTTCATTCTCAGTCCAATACTTCTTATTTAAATTACAATAAGAAGAGTTACCATGGTAGTTCACATTATTGGCATCGGTTCTTCAGGGCTCTTTGATCCATACTCTTTGCTGTGTAACTTGCAGGGCCTCCCCACTATGGGCAAGGCATACTTCCTGCCTCTTTGGGCTGGACCATGTGGCTTTCTTTGGTCAGGAGAATGAGGTGGGTGCTACAGGTTTGCCAGTTCCAGACCAGTGCCTCAAGATGCCTGTGTGTTTCTACTTGTACCCTTGTGCCTCTGCCATGAGAAGAATGTGCCAGCTGGTCTCAGTAAAAGAATGGAAACCACGTGGAGCACAGCCATCCCCAGCCAAGCCCCACCTAGATCAGCCAAGCCCCAGCCAGCCGCAGGCACGTGAGTGAGCCCAGCCCCACGTGGAGCCTACCCAAAGCTCTGTGGGAGTAAATGGTGGTTGTTTTAAGCCATCGAGCTTGGGGTGGTTTCTTACTTAGCATCATGGGGACCACAGTTAACCATTTCAATAAGATGTACTTTAGAAATTACAAAGTGTTAGGCATAGTTCCAAATGCTTTACTTGAACTAATTCATTTAATCTCTGTAACAACCACAGGACATAGAGCTTATCATTGGTTCTATTTATGGATAAGGGAACCAAAGCACAGAGAGATTAAGTTAAATATCTAAAGTCACACACCTACTAAGCAACAAGAATTTGAACCCAGACTACCTGACTCCAGAGCATATGTGGCAGGTTCTTATTCACTCTGCTCCCCTTTTGCCCTGTTGCAAATCTTCCTAAGAAACCCACTAAGTCATTCCCTAACTAAACCCCAAGCCCAGAATTATAAAATAAATAAACCTCCTCTCTGCACCTTCTTCATTCTGATGTTCTCCCTTCCCCTACTCTGTTTATAGGTCTCCAGAGAAGAAGAAACCTCAGGGATTCACAGACAAGCTGTCTTCACTCTAAACACCTCTTTCTGCCAGGAGTATCCTCCTGTTCAGAGTCCTTCATGCCCAGCATGCAGTGCAGACAGAAATAGCAGGCATCCACGCTAATTGTGGGTCCACACACTAATTCCAGGATCTTCCTTCAGCGAGCAATGGATGCTTTATGCCTGTGATAATCGCTATCTACCCTACAAAGACCTTGTTAATGCTTAGAGATCAAATTATTTCTGTATCTTTTCCCTAGAGGAAATGATCCGTCCACATAATAGTGTGTGGGGCTCTATTCCCCTCCCTCTTTCCCTCTCTCCTGGGAAAACAAATCAACTGTTTTTCCTTTTCCTTTTCACAGGCTGCAAGTCATGCAATCTTTCACAGAGGGAGAAACGTTGTGTCTGAATTAATTGCTGGCAAGGAATAGTTTTTAGGCATATGCAACTAGGATGTTTCTGTCTCCATGTGAAGAGGATCAGTGCAATTCACATTTTCTTACTTGCACAAAGCTAGATTTGATTGATAATTCCTGGAAAATCAAGGAAATGTTTAGAGAAGCCATTAAAATTTAGGAAATTGAGGACATTTGAGAAGACGGTCGGGTTTTCATGGTCTAGATGTGTATGGAGGAGGTGAGTGGGAAGATTGGCAGGTGATCTTTCTTCCTCTCCTGGTGTCTGTCCCCTGACTGGCCAGTGTATGAGTTTTCCAGGGCTGTTGCAACAAATAAAACAGTAGAAATGTATCCTCTCACAATTTTGGAGGCTAGAAGTCTGAAACCAACGTGTTGACAGAGCAGTGCTCTTTCAAGCCACTAGGGGAGATTCTGTCCCATGCCTTTCTCTTAGCTTCTGGTGTTGCTAGCACTCCATGGCACTCCTTGGCTTGCAGACACATCACTCCAGGCTCTGCCTTTGTCATCACATGGTGATCTCCTTGTGTGTCTGTGTCTTTACATCATCTTCCTTCCGTTTGTGTCTCTCTCTGTCTCCTCCCCTCTTCTTATAAGGACACCAGCCATATTGAATTAGTGTCCACTCTACAGACCTCATCTTAACTCGATTCCATCTGCAAAGATCCTGTTACCAAATAAGGTCACATGCACAGGTACCGGTCAGGAGGCAGGCTATTGCAGTAGCTCAGGTGAGACACAGTGAGGACCAGAGAGGAAAAGGAAAGGTAGATGGAGCTTTGAGTATTTCTGAGCAGATTTCACAGCCCAGAAAAGTTATAGCTCTCAGAGTTAAAAAGGGGCCCAGAGCCCTCAGGTCACAAATTGGAGACTTACAGACGGAGTTCAGCCTACATATGTGTTTTAGTTGGCTCATGTGGCATAGTTCACGAATTTAAAAGTGTCGCCAACATTGAAAAGTCAGGAGATCTCATATAAAAGTTCAAATTTCCAGATTTTTTTTGAATGCCAGATGATCTGGTGTTCTTGCCTTCCCGTGTTTCCACAAATGGCTGGCACAAAGGCGTGACTGTCCCCTGTAGAAGGAGCAAACCTGCTCTTCACTTTTCTTCCATTCTCACCCAAGCCTTCTCACCTGCTGGCTTCTAAGCATTTGATTTTTTGCAAGTGAGAAAAGGAAAGCTATAGTGATGAATGCAACTCCAGTTCCATCCAACAGGAAGGTTGGGCTGGAATGGCAGAATGCAGATTCCTTCAAGGGAAGGAGAAGGAGATGCCAGTAAAGGCAAGTCACAGCGTGAGGAAGGCAAGTCACAGCGTGAGGATATTTCAGGAGAGGGGCTCCACCAGGAAGCCAACCTCTGGGTTCAGACAGGACCCTAGATTTCCTGCAGAAATCTTGCTGGAGAAGCTAGATAAAAGAAAGAAAGAGAAGGAACATGATGGCTCCAAGCTGGGGAAAAGGGAGTTTTGCTGATATCTTGTACATGCTGAGGCTTTACGCTTTACAAAACACGTTCATGTCCACTGTGTCCTGTAACCCTACAGGGCAAAGCAGGTGGTAACACTATTCCCTTTTCAGAGATGAGGACACAGAGTTCTAGGGAATTTAATGTGACCTCTCTGGGGTTTTATAGTAAGTAGCAGGGAATAATTTAAATCCAGGATTTGTCTCTGCTAGTCCAGTGCTCTTCCCAGTGAAATGTTCACCATTTGAGAAGTTATTCTTGCTTCTGGCAAAAAAGGCTGTACCCCTTTGTGTTTGGAAGGTTCGATTCAGGCCCAGTCACAACACAAGCTAAAAAAGGTTAGCTTCCCCCAGAAGGGGATGAGTTATCTAGAGAAGGCGATCTCTAATTAACCACTTACCCAGACCTTCATCAAATAGTTAGTAAAAAGTTAGTAAATGATTAAGCACCCCCTAAGTGCCAGGCAGTTTGATAAGCACCAGGATTGCCCTCTGGTGCACAAAGCAGTGGCGATTACTGTGTAAGCCCACAGAGTGGGTGAACTGTTCTAGAATTCCACACACGGGATACTAATGTGTAGCCACAAAAGGAGATAGGAGCTCAGACAAGCCTTCTCAGGCTCTGGCAATGTGCCTGGCTTGCCGGATGGAGTTCACTCATTCATTCAGCAAATGTTTATTGAGCACCTATTCTGTGCTGGGCACTGTTCCAGTTGCTAGGATTTATCAGTGACTCAAGCAGAATAAATATCAGCCCTCATGTTGCTTAAACTCTTGCAAAATGTCTGGAAGAGTGGTTTGTGTGGCTTTAGGTAGATACTTTTCTAAAAGTTGTCGCACTGCCCAAGTGCAACAGCCAATGAGAAGAGAAGGGGACCAAACCACCAAAGCCACCAATGCACTTAAGCCAAGTAAGTCATCTCATTTTCTGGGGATTCTGCTTCTGGAAGCTGGGAGGATCAGAAAGCCCTCCTGCCATAGAAGTCTTAGATGCAGGAACAATCCTCTTCACAAGAGTGTCACCAAGATAGTCACAGCTTGCATCAGAAACCTGAGTAAAGCAGCCCCCATCTCTGTTGCAGGTAAGGGTGCTCTTCCCCAGGTGAAGTGTCCTGGTCTCCTTCCAGGTTAAATTACTTCCAACCAGAATAAGGGACAAAGATCAGATCCATTCCACAAGAAATGACTTTATGATGATGCAGGCAGAAAAAGGACAGAAGCAAATCCTGCCCCCAAATAAACAAAGAGAGGACCTCCTTGGGTAGGTGGGCTTGACCTTCATCTCACCATGGGAGAAGGGACCAGTGGGTGAACTTGGAGAAGTCACTCTTTGCTTCTGCTCTCAAGCCCTATTGCTTACTTTAATAACCTTCCATAAAATAGAGCACTGCTAGAAATTGGGCCTTTTCTAATTCTAATGCCCTTTAACAGAATGTAGCATTTTCAGCGAAAATAGTGTTTATTCTTGATAGTGATGGTTGCTGGAAATAATAGTCAGTGGCTGCAGAGGACAAAGAGATTACGTTAGGAGCTGTGGTCAGTTGAAAGAAGCATTTCTTGATTAGAGAGATCCACAGAATAAACACAGGGCTCCTATAAATGTGGTCTTTTTCTGACCATGGGAAAAAAAAGAAGCGAGACCTGTCCTAGAATTAGCAAAAGCTGTTGCATTTAAAAAAAAAAAGTTAATTAGAAAAGAAAAGAGAGAGAGCAAGAGACATTTTACAGAGTAAAAGAAGATGGACAGATGACAGGAGTGTTACAAGGTGTCGTGGGAAGAGGAAGAGAGGACATGAATAAGATGATTATTAAGGGTTAATAATAGAAGTATGTATTGATTCCATGGTATTTGTATTTCTTTGTCTTACATATTTTTTTAAAATATGAAATACTGGCACCACATAGTAAATATTTACACTTAGCTGCTTTAATAAAGAACTTTCCCTCTCTTTAAAAAAAAAAAATCTAGGGGCTGGCCAGTTAGCTCAGTTGGTTGGAGGGTGGTGCTGATAACACCAAGGTCAAGAGTTCGGATCCCCGTATTGGCCAGCCACCAAATAAAAAATCTAAATGATAAAATAACTTTCAGAGCCCAGTTGAGAGAACCTTTGTAAAGCCAAAGCCAACAAGTTCAGATTTCAACGTTTCAGTTCAGTTCACCCCAAGGAGGCAAAACATAGGCATAACCTAGAATAGAGTTTACTCAGCTTTTTTACTGTGGCTTCCTCATCCTGAAGAAAAATGATTGTATAATCAGATTTTTTTTGCTATCTTATCTTTTATCACTAAAAATCATACAGTTTCTATTTTCTTCTCTAAGCTTTATTATGATATATAATATAATTATTAAATATCATAATAATGCTTATCTCTAAGATTTATATTTTAGCATATCATAATAAAGCTTAGAGAAGAAATGAATGAGTTTCTATGGCCAGAATTTATGACTTCGTTTATTTTATTTTACACCTTGATTCTCATTCATTCATTCATTGATTCAGTATCTGGCACCGTGCTAGGTTCTGCGAAGTTTAAATCAGCACTTCTCAAACTTTCACTTGTATTCAAAGTACTTGGCATGCTGTTGCTGAAACGCAGATTCTGATTCAGGAGATCCGGGAAGGGACCTGAGATTCTGCATTTTGACAGGCTTTCAGACACTCCTGCTGCTGCTGATTCATGGACCACACTCTGAATAGCAAAACTGTGAGTTAGTTCACTCACCACCTCTGTCCCCGCCACTCCCACAATTTTTTAGTAAAGTGAATACTCTTTAACTATGGTTCTTCAAAATTTCCAGTTCATCAGCATCACCTTGAAATCTTGTTTAAAATGCAAATTCCAGGGCCCTGGCCCTGAACCTTCTGATTCACCACTGCACCTCCCTATCTGCCTAGACCTAAGGCGGGCCATATCAGGGCCGTGCAGTCAGGGTCTTACTAACTTTCCAGCCTGGATCCAGCTACCCTCCCCTTTGCTGCAAAATGCCAGCTTCCCTGGTCTTTCTTCTCTTCTCTGAATGTGCCATAATTATTCTATAATTTGAACTTAAATATTCATACCTGGAAAACTGCCCCCAGATCTTCTCAATTTTTCATGACTCTCTCCTCTTGTTCTTTAGTTCTCAGCTCTAATGCCACCTATTCGAGAGAGGTGACCCCCAACTCTAAAGTAGTGCTTTCTCCCATAGTCTCTGTCTTGAGCACATCACCATGTTTTCTTGCCTTCGCAGCTCCTATTACTCTCTGGGGATTATCTTGTCCATGTATTTGTTTATTGGTTTGCTGTCTGTCTTCCATGAGAGCTGGAACTCTACCTTCCTTGTTCCCCCCACTGAATTCTCAGCACCTAGCATAGTGCCAGAGTATTGAAGCAAGGAATGAATGAATGATAAGCAAGGTGTAAAATAAAATAAACAATGTCATGAATTCTGGCCTTAGAAACTCAAGACTGTGGAGTGAAGCAGATGCGAGGGTTTAATGAGCAAGAGGATCAGATGAGTAGGAAAGGAATCACCACGCTGCCTTGAAGGTGTGGAGGAAAATCAAATTAGGAATAGAGGATGGCAGTGTGTTGCAGCTTTTCTGTTCATGTGCTGTATCATACAAGATTCTTTGTGCTTTTTCTGTGTCTGATTTTAGAATTACAAAAATATGTGATTGTAGGAGACAATTTGGGAAAGCGGAAACATTTAAATAAGAAAACATAGGGCTGGCCTGTGGCTCACTTGGGAGAGTGTGGTGCTGATAACACCAAGGCCACGGGTTCGGATCCCATATAGGGATGGCTGGTTTGCTCACTGGGTGAGTGTGGTGCTGACAACACCAAGTCAAGGGTTAAGATCCCCTTACCGGTCATCTTTAAAAAAAAAAAGAAAACATATACTGCATTATCCTACCAGCCATAGGTATCTATGATTTTAATTTTTGTTTTTCCTTTGAGAATATTTTCAATATTTTAAAAAATGTGTATCTTACGTAGTATATATAGCACATATATTTTCACGTTCTTCTCTTTTATTATTTAACATTATAGGATGAATATATCTGCATGCCTATGGCATCATTAAAAACATGTTTTTAGTGGTTGTTTAATATTCCATTATATGGTTGGAAATACACAATTAATTTTATTTCTTTTACTCTGTGTTCAGAAAAGCACTCTAACTTTGTGCTCGCTCTATTTTAAGTGGAATAGAAATGTCTAATAAATGAATTTTCCCCTCAATGAGAGTAGTGGTTCTTAACCTGAGGCATTCTGCCCCTCAGGAGACATTTGGCTATATCCAGAGACACATTTGGTGTCAAAACTGGGGGGGTTGCTATTGGCATCTGGTGGGTATGGGCCAGGGTTGCTGCTAAACATCCTACAACACAGAGGGTGGCCTCTGCAATGAAGAATTACCCAGCCCAAATGTCAATAGTGCTGAGGTTGAGAAACTTGTCATCCAGGACAGTGTCAGGGTTAATATTAAACATCTACTTAAAATTCAAATGAGCATGCTACCGGTAAAGTACAGGACTTTGCCCTGGGATTCTGCATTACAGTAATGTTTCAGTTAATTAGATCTCCAGTTACTAGAATCTGGAATAACCAATATTTAACTTTCATAATTCTTACTTTATTAGAAATTTCAAAATAACAATAAAAGAAAGTGAAACTAGAGATTATATTTTTAAAATTAAGTTCCACGGATGAACTTACTGGTTCTGGAATTCATCCTCATTTTGGGCCCATACTTTCACGTAAATTGCTGAGAGACAGAGAGGGTATGAGGGCACCGTCCCAGGCTGTTACTAGGGCTCAGTAGAAAACACTTTCTAAGTCAGAGAAGTGATTCAGTTCTTATAGAAACAGAGTTTCTAAATTCAAAAAGGGATTTCAATGAGCCCAATTAAATTTGGATATTTGGAATCTTATTCCCCGAGCCTTTCCTCGAGCGGAGGTTTTACTCCTTTACAGCTTTTGCAATATGTGAATTTGTTGGAGAATTTCACGTTTGGTAAGCAAAGTTATTGAAACCACCCCCGTTCCCTCTGTTGAGAAATGTGCACATCCCTTTTATCCCAGGTTTAGATCTTTGGAACTTTACTCGACCTTTGCACAGAGACAATTGGCATAGAGACAATTTGTTACGATACACCCCCAGGATGATCCAAACACCATGGGTTCAGTCCAGAACAAGGGGAATGTTTGCTGTTCCTTTTCTTCTACCCAGATTTTTTTCTGTGATTCATTGTGAATGGAAGAAGAGCTCAACTTGGAATTGTGTTTCAGATATTTAAAAAATTAAATAAAAAGCCCCCCACCCCAACAAGTAGGTGCTGGGCAAGAGATATAAAACACAACAGATTCAGGAATCCCTTTCTGAGCTGTAACAATGGAAATGCAATCTTTAGTTAACACGGACTCAGAATTTAGAGCGGGGAAAGCGTGGGCTGAGGTCAGTGATTCACGCCTTGAGATCGATTGGCGCCTCTGACTAGATATCTCTGTGCGCTGCACTTGTTGGCAACTTTGCCTTCTGCAGTATTTTTTGTGGCTCGTCTGCAGAGCTTCAGACCTGTAGTGAGGGGTCAGTGGAGCCTCCCTGGCTGTCAAGTCATCTTCCAGGGGGACAGCATCTTCCCTTCTCCTCGACTCCTCTCCCCAGGGTAGGCTGAGCACAAGAAGCATCTCTGGGCTATGTCAGCTAATGACACAGACTGTATCATTGGAGAGACTTGGGGGGTGGGGGGTGGAGTGGCTGGGGAAGACAGAGCCATGGGACTAGAAGATAATTTAAAATAAGCAGTCATGGGCTGAAAGGGAATATGTTGGCTATAAAATAAGTGCAGGAATAAAAGAGATGGATGGGAAGTCAATTCTCAGGTCTCTCCCTTTTAGGTGATGTGCAGTCTTTTATTTTTTTCTGCTCTCAGTCAGCAACCTTTGGTTTCCAAATACTCATTTTCTTTGTAATTTTCCATTAAAATATTGATTCAACTGCTGAAAATGATATAACCAATGCTTTCAAGATTTGTAAGGCTGTAGAAAGCAAGCCCATTCCTCACTGGCAAGATATACACATCTGGAGACACAAATGCACCCAAACATGCAGGTGGCAGCACAGAACACACATTCTTCTCACACACACACATACACACACACACACATGCCCCAATACACACACACCAACTGGAGATTACTATAAACTTAGGCAGTGTGACAAATGGGATTTTCCCATGTTCGACTGAATCTAAGATTCAGATAGTTTGGACTGGAGTGGGTGTGTGTGGTGCAGGTGATAAAAATGGGAAGTTAAAGGGAATAGACCTCAGTTGGCTCAGTTGGTTAGAGCACAGCCTTATAACACCAAGGTCAAGGGTTCGGATCCCTGTACTGGCCAACCCACCCAAAAACAAAAACAAACCGAAAATGGGGATAAACTTCACAATGTAGTCAAATGTACTTCCTGCTGCAGAATTCCTCAAAATAGCAATCCTAACTTAAGTAGAAGCCCCAAAGTCAAATCCTAACTTATTATTTCAATCAGTTTTCTGTTTGATTCAACAAATACTTAGGAAGCATCTATCTACCCATCAGATATCATGGTGATACCATGTGACTATGACATTAACATTGCCCTCAAGAATTACAAATAGTTGTAATATAAGTCGTCCTGTTCAAATTGACTTTCCAATTCTAAGTAAAAGCATTGGAATTAGCACCTAAGATTTCTCTCAAATAGTTCCAGTCTATGCAACAGGGCCTCCCAGTAGACCAGACAGTCCAAATTGTTGTTGACATTTTACCCACCTATGGAGGATGGGGTCTGTTCAATGGATTCTCTGTTAAAGCAAAGGGAGCTTCCTTATAAATGGAGTTGATAGTAATATGATTCTAGGAGTTTTAGCCGTAAATAATTGTGCCTGACACTAAGGGAAACTGAGGCCTCAAAAGGGTATGTGATCTAATCAAGGTCACACAGCTTGTTATTAGGAAGAGCTAGGAACAGAACACAGGGTTGCAGATTTTTGGTTTTCTATGCTCTTCCTGCTCTAGCATACTTCATTCATATTAGCACCCATACGAAGAAATCAAGTAAAACAAGGATTTTGGCTATATTAGGTTTATGTGCCTAAAGATATATCCTGTTCCAAGTAGGAAAGACAGAAGAAGATTCCATTGAGATAAGCCATGTAAAGTACATAGCAGAATGCTGCATAAAAGAGCTCAGTGATCGTGAATTACCATCCTCTTCTTCCCCGTCATTGTTACTATCAGCATTTTGTGTCTTGCTTTAAGGAAATCCAATCTATGAAAACCTCTACTTCAAAAACTGGTAAATTCACTTCTTCTAAATATTATTCACTTTACAAAGTCATCTTCAATAACATTCACTTAAATTTTAATCTGCCCTCCAAAAAAGTATACAAATAGAATGCGTAGTATACAAAGGAAGATACCTTTACCCTCAACTTGTATATTTGCATACAACATATGTTAATTAGATTTTCATTTGTACTGTCTACATGACAGTGATAATAAAAGACATCCATATAGTCTGGAAATATAGATATTATTAATTGTTTTTGTGATTGAAGATGTCCTTGATCACATTATTTATATTTGCCTGTGTTTCCAGACTTTATGGACACCCGGTAAATCATAAACATAGTAAACAAGAATAAATTGCTTGCCATTTTGGAGGAATTCTTAATGTTTTGCATGCTTGGTTTAAACAAAAACCATATATTTTATGATAGAATCACTGTGTTTATAAACAAAACCCCAAGAACTTACATAGAAAAATTATTTTGACTTTCTTACTCAATACTGGTTCCATAAATTATGATCAAAGTATGGTAAATCCTAACTCAAAGGATTATTGAGTTATTTTGCTTGAGTTAGTTTAATATGTTCAGGACTGGACAAGATTTTTTATTCCCTAGCTTCCTGAGGGTTAACTGTCCCAGGTCCTGCTTGGCCTTCAAAGTATCTAACTTGATTCATTTCAGAATCATTGCAGAATCGTTTCAGGTTTTGCAGCACAAGTACGGAAATTAGATACTGAAAGTGTCTATATTTCAGGATTAAAAAGTTGGTTAAATTTTCATGGCTAATTTTTCATACACATTTCTGAGCTTTACAATGTGGAGAATTTTGTTCCAAAATTCTTTTAGTCTCATTCCGTAGGTGTATGCTGGAAATGAAAACAATTATTTTTAAAAACAATTTTTTAAAAAGCAAAAAAAAAAAAAAACAGAACAGATTACTTTCTAGTTGGGTTCTTAAAATGATTAGGGGATTATCTGTAGGTATTAGGCTACATGGAAGTGTGGGGCTATTTCTTAGTTTTCTGTGCCCAAATTAAACTGGCTTCCAGGTTCTGCAATGACAAAATCATAGCCATAGCCCGGGTGACCATCTGCCTGGTCAATAAGTGGTCAGCATTGGCCTGAGTCAGCTAATCATGCATAATTGGGATTATGTAGCAGGAATGACCCTCCCTTCTCCAAACAAAGAAAATCACATTTGTGCTGTTTCAGGTGACCACTGATCTTTCCTGTTCAGTGAAAGCAGAAACTTGGGTCACTGCAAAATCTGTATCTGCAAATGGCCGAGATGGTAGGAATGATCAATTCTGGGATAAGCATGAGACAATAGGCAGTGGGGGAGGGGAAAGAAAGGAGAAGGGAGCAGGGGAACAAGAACAAGATCAGGGAAAAAGGAGTCTAGGACTGGAAAAATTATTGTCACCCACTTTTAGATACTGAAATATGGGCTCATTCAGTGTCTACTTCCTGTATTTTTACTACAGAATCTGAAATGATGCTGGTACATTGAAGGCCAGACAAGAACCGAGACAGCCAACCCTCAGCAAGCTAGTGACTAGTTGGTATGTTTGAGTGGCACTTTTCAGGTGGCATGTTGAGGGGAGATTGTACTCAAGTGACACTGCAGCAGGGCCCAGAGCTGTAGTAGCGGCAGCACCTTGGGGACAGTGGCTTTCAGTGGTTAGCAGAGGGAAGGCTGGAATAAAGCCCTGTTACCCAGCCATGACATCAAGAGAGGAGCATGGGGTTTCAGCATTCTTCATCCCCCTTCTAGAAAAAAAGTCGAAGGCACTGTGGTTGAAACAGTAACAGCAGCACTAAATTCTGGCAAGAAAGAAAGCTTTGGTGCAGTCTTAGGCCTGAATTTCTCAGTCTCATCACCACCGTCATTTGGGCTTGGACAATTCTTTGTTGTGGGGACTGTCCTGTGCATTGTAGGATATTTAGCAACATCCCTGCCTCTACCCACTGGATGTCAGTTGCACCACCTCCTCCGTCATCCCCCAGGTAGTGACAACTAAAAATGTTTCTGGACAGTGCCAAATGCCACCAGGGGCAGGGGTAGGGGCAAAATCACCCCAGGTTGAGAACTACTATTTGGGGCCCTCATACTGCTTTGCTGATATCTGCTGAGGCAGAAAGTCTTGCCAACAGTTGGATTACCTGGGGAGTCATGGCTTCATTGACCTGGCTTTGCATGTGCGCATATATTCCCATGTGAGGGCTTGCCTGTATGTGCACACACACGTTTCCGTATGGCTGCTCATGTTTTACTGACCACCTAAGAATGTCCTGGGAGTTGGCCAGCTCTTCTTGTTTTAACAGTCAGTCCAAATGCACGGTGCAAAGGCCACAGGTGGAGCCAGAGGGTGGACAAAGAAGATTCAAGTCCTCAGAGAAACCACTGTGGCTGAGACGTGAACCTATGGTTCCCTGGCTGACCCTGCAGAGCAGACCACTGCCAGATCTCCCTACTCACTTTTGTGATGGGTACCACCTCTGAGACATAGAGTGAAGAAAGCCAGGCAAAGCTGCAGCCCTTAGGGGCTTACATTCTAGAAGGTGGAGGCAGCATGGAAATGTATGGATAAGATGACTTCAGGGGGCCTGGCCTTTCTCTGGACGAGTCTACCCCAGAAGATGTGATGTTCCAGCCTAGGGTCTCTGCCCTTCAACCCCACTCTAAGACATGGGAGGGGCTTTGGCAATGTATTCATATGTTTTTATGAAATTTGCAAAATCAAGATAGTTTTTCTTTTAAAAGAGTCCCCCACACTTCATAAGCTGACTGCTCAGAATCAGGTCCTATGTCAAAATATATCAGGAAGGAAAATGAGGAAAATGCATCCAGTTTTAATTCACGGATAGCACAGCCGAAAGAAGACAACATCCATTTGCAAACAGAAAGTAAGGAAAAAACAAATTATAGGTAGCGCATTGCATTGGGTGGTTACTAGGGTGCTGGCCGGGTCCAGGGGCGGGGGCCTCATATTCACAAACAGCAGGGTAGAGGGAGCAATAGAAAAAGCAATAGAAACCAGAACCTGCTTATCCGAGGGGTGGGCAGGGAGGCTGCAATCTCCTGTTAGGAGGGGCTGAGCAGCTGGCCAAAGCCCTTTTTACAGAAACTGGCCATGTTCTTGCTCTGGGCGGGAGGCTCTAGCTTCGGGCCTGCCCCCGGCTTTCTCCTGACCATTGTGAGCCCGTATTGATCAGGCCAGGAAGCAATAGGGCTGCAGCAGCTGAAGCTCTGGGGTAGGCAGCATTGATCTGGCCCCCTCCCCGGGTTATTTATAGGATGCGCCGGCCTGGCAAATAACCGGGGAGAACTTGTTTAACGAGGGTTCAGGGCGCTCTTCGCTAGCTGGTTAACTTTAAGTATTGGAAATGGAATTGATGTGCACATAATAATATTATGATTCATACAAACCACTTCTCAGGCAACTCAATATATTTCATTACCTCCTTTCTAGCAAATGTATTGATTTCTGTTTTGCGGTTTTATAACACAATTTCAAGGCTGTTGTGGGCTTAATGAGCCATGTTCTTATGATGTTTAAAAAGATTTGAAGCTATTGTTGAAATAAATATTATGGATCACCCCCTTCCGAGGCCCCCTCCCTCTCTCCCGGCTCTCTCCTCTCCTCGCCCCCGCCCCCAGCCTGCCCCCTCCCTGGCTCGGGCGGAGCCGCCAGCAGAAAGCAGGGGGCTGCAGCTTCGCGGCCCTTTGTGGCCCAGATCAAAGGACCCGAGCGCCACAAAGGCGGCCCCACTCGGGCCGCGCGGCCACACACAGCCGCACCTGCAGCGCGGCCAAATGTCATTGTCGCTTCTGCGGGGCGAGCGCGGGGGACGCACCTCGCAGGCAGCAGATGACTCTAATAACGCTTGATGGGAATTGATGGGGAAGGAGGCGCGCAGTGCCCAGGGCTTTTTATTAGCTGCCCCGACTTCTCGAGCCTCAGCCCGAACGCCTGCACCTGTGCACCCCCTTCCTCTCGGCCTTTATGGAAGTTGACAGATTTTATTAACTTTAAGGAAGAACTTTCCAGCGTGCGGAGGGTCGTAGTTTATTTTGTATTCATGCGAAACGGAAACCGAAAAAGCCATGTTTACATATTTACCGGCCTCACTGACCTCCCTCTGGGGCTCCATAAGTCACGCTCCAGATTAATTTTGTCATAAAATTGACTGGTGTGCTAAGGGATGTTGGGAGTTTGGGGGATGTTGTTGGATGTGTGATTTTTTTTTTCAATGGGAGAAAGCTATATTCAATTATCTAATATCTCTGAAGAACCCCCAAAGACTTTCCAAATCGTGCAGAAATTGGAATTCTTTTTAGAAGCGTTTGCTCATAGGCAGAGAGCATTTGCAAGCAATCCAAGTAGGCTTCACTCAGCAAGGTTCCCCAAATCTTTCTGATGACCTAGAAACAAAGGCAAGCACCAGAAACATTTTCCAACTTTGACTCCCCTTGGAGGGTTGGGGTGGGGGTGGGGTCATGCATGTGTTATGCTCAGACATTGGAGGCTAAGCCCCAACACATTTGAAAGAACAAATTATGGCTCATTTAGTAAAATGATATGCAAGGTGGGGAAAATATTGTTACATAACCCAGAGCAGTTTTATATAATTTCCACACTCTCACTATTAGAAAGAGATTAACTGGGGACAAAGTATTAAAATTTTGCTTATATTTTTAGTTGTCCATTGCTCTCGGGGTGTTTCTAGGTTTTACATCTCATAACAAGTGGAAGTCCACGACTATGAAAATTCATGTTATATTAATGGCCAAGTGTTGAAAATTCAGCCACAGAGTAGCTGCATATATATAGCTTATTAGCTTAAAAGCATAAAGCTTTCTGGAGCTACCTTTTCTGTGCCAAATAAACTTCAAATGAACTGAGTATCGTTTTGCAGGAAACTCTTAAGTTGAGTGATAATAGAAAGTAGTTAGTAGAATATTACACTTTTCATTTGGGCAAACAGATGGGATGCCTGCTTTTAGATTTAATCAGGGGCTGACAGACAGGTAGGACGCCGGCATATTTTAGTTGGAGTCTCTTTCTTTTCAGGAAAGAATGAAACTACTTAATATTCAGTATATACACCCTCTTCCCCCCCCCCCAGCTCATGTATTCCACAGTACCTTGTGATCTCTAATGCCTTTTTCTCATTTCTGATGACATTAGAAAGTACAAAGGTCATCTAACTGCAAGAGAATTCATTTATTAACACATCTTTCACTCTATTCTTCCTTCACACACACAAAAAATTATAGACGTGTGTGGGCATGAGTGTATGTATGCATATGGTTAAAAAATAAAACAAGGGCTGCTTAAATCACCCAAAGCACACCCAAATCTCCATTTACATAGACACAGACATAAATAAACGATTTAACAATTTGGGAGTCATGAGTCTCTGACCTCGTGCTTTCTTGACTAACCTTTTTAAAAGATTTTGATATCAATTGTTTCTCTTTTTTCCCCAGAAGCATAATACGTGGTAACCTTAGCATGCACAATGTGTTTCAACAGAGGGATACAGACAAGTACAGCCAGTGGTGGATTTTAATGTCATGGCAGAGCTTATATTACCTTGCTGGAAACAAAATCTTCCCCCCGCCCCCAAATGCAAGTCCCTTGACACCCCCACTGGAGATCATTTGTTATGCAGAGTTTTGTGAGGCAATCAAAATTAATTCACAGTGATCTTTTCACCCAGAGCCTCTGGCTTCTAATAATGGTCTCTCTCAACAGGTGTTCATTGTGGCAGTCTGACTTCAAATTGCCAGACTAAAGGTTTTATTCTTTAGTCATTTCTCTTTTAATCTCGAACTTGTAATTTACTAATCTGCAGCAGCTGCCAAGGGCCCAGCTGCTTACAAGAGGGGACGTGTACCTCGGAGAACCAGGGCAGGAGAAGAACTTCACCTCCAGACAGGGAGGAAGAAATTGAAATTCATGGCACAGAGAGAGGATGTCATCTGGGGAATGAGACCTGACATTATCTCCACAATTCCTTCTTCTGAGGCTGGTCTAAAATTGGTGATATCTGGTTCAGGTCCCTTTAGGAAGTCTTCAGAAATGTCTTGGGTTCTATGCAAATGAATGGAGAAGAGATTTTAACAGCAATAACCACCACCAGAAAAATACCACACAGAAGGAAGAGACTTGCATTTTTCAATGGGCCAACTTAAGTAGCCCATGTTAACATGTTGTCTTTGTCAACTTTCAAATCTTCCTCCTTTTAAGGTAACTCCAAAGAGACATGGGAATCAAGTTGTCTAAATGTATGTGAGAAAGCGTGAGACCAGGCTCCTGATTTTCAAGTTGCTAGAACTGTAGATTCCAGGGCCCCGCCCCAGAGATTCTGATGGGTCTTGGCATGGGGCCTGGGAATATGCATTTTAAAAAGCATCACAAGGTTCTGATGTTTGTGGTCTGGTTTAGCGGATAACTTAGAAAAAACCTGGGGCCTAGTATTCCTTTTATCACGGTTAGCTGCTCCGCTTGCCTCAGTAATCCTGTCTCTACAATGGGTTCCCCCTCCTTAGTCTTTTCAATCACATGGTTCTTGACACTGAAGGCAGCAGTTTAAGAGAGCCTCTGAGCAGGCACGCCTGGGGAGACCATCCTCCAGCCAAGGGGTGGTTTTCTTCCTAAGGACATAGCATATACATGTCTTGTACAGAGGGTAGACAAGGTCATCAGGAAGGGGCTGCCTTTGCAATGCAGTAATACTTGACCCTCTGGTTTCTTTTGCAAATAATGCCTGAAGCTTGTTTGTCACCTCTGGGCTGATATCCAAGGCTGATATCTCATGGTGGAGCCAAAGTTAGCACTTTGGGCAGGGTGAAGCTTAGATTCTTGACTGCCCCCAGACTCCTGGAAAGAAAATTTGGATTCCTTTTTTATTTGCTGAAGGGAATAGACATAGACACAGTCAGCTTCACAGAGTCAAACCAGAAATCCCATAAGAATCCAAAATTAAGATGGAGAGTCTCAAAATGCTAAAATATCAAGGATTTATTGGTGACCTTGTTGTCTTGTTGGCCACCCCTCTCCTGAGGCCTCCATGGAAAAATCACCGTTTGAGAGGCAGGACATCCCTTGGAAAACTGTTCAGGATATGATCGCTCTGTGGCTTTTTAGCTTGGTTGTTCCCTCATGAAAGCTCTCCTGGATCGGTTCAAAACCTCATTATGGCTGTAAAAACTGTGCAGAGAGTGAAGCGGTGCTGATGTATGTGTTGGGCAGCGTCTCTTCTGGCACATTTGTCCACACGTGGGGCAGGAAGCCACTCTGAGCGCTGATGGGCATTGATTCTGTAATACATGAACGACTTCGTTTGTTCTGGCTTCATGAGCATCTTTTGTTTTGTGGGGGAAATGGAAAGGTTTCTTGGGCTCCAAAGACCAGAGAACCCCCTCCCTCGCTGGTGGCCTATGGATAAGAAATGATTCACCAGTCTCATTTCTGTGTTATATGAGGCATCTCCCACATATTTCAAATCAGAAAGGATGCTCTCCAGCCTCTCTAAGAAAATGTGTTTTTTTCTTGGCCTCAGTGGGGACCTTCCTACGGTGGACATTGTTGGAGGGTACCTAAAAGAGGTTTCTCAGTGGGAATTGCCATACTAGGTGGATTAGGCAGCTTGCATGGTTCGGTGACTGCCACATGTGGAGGGGCTGGCCTGGACAAGTGTGACTGGGGATGACATTATTCTCTAATGTCTGCTTAGCAGAATCTATTAGTGTATTTTTTCAATACATAAATACATGCTTCATTATATCCCAGCCCCACATATGAAAAGTGCCAGAAAAGTTTATCTTCATTTGACAGATGAGGAAGCTGAGGCCCAGAGAGGGAAAGACTCTTGCTCAAGGTCACACAGCAATTTGGAGACAGAGCATATTGCTCAGAGGGTAGGAGCCATCTTTGGACCTACCAATGAGAGATTTTAATCTGTTAAAACTATTAAATGCTTGTTAGGGAGATGTTTTCTCAGATGGTTGTATTTACATTACTCTTCATTTGTTTGAATCATTCATTCTTTCATTCAATCATTCAGCAACTGTTATTGAGCATCTAACATGAGCCAAGCACTAGAAGCTGAGATTACAGTGATGAGCAAAGCAGGTATTACTGGTGCACTCATGGAGCTTTCAGTCTAGTGGGGCAATCAGACACTAAACAAATAATTACACACAACTAATGACAGGCACGATAAACGCTTTGAAGGGAGAATTCAAGGTGTTATAGAAAGACCTGACCAAGTGTGTGATGAGGATGGAACCATGAAGGCAGGTAGGGAGTATCAGCCAGGTTACGTTATGTTTTACTGTGTGACAAATAGCCCCCACTCCTCGGGGGGTTAACAGGACGTATTTGTTTCTCTCGTGCGCAGGTCTGGAGGAAGACTCTGCTCCATGTTTTTTTATTTTTTAAAAGATGACCGGTAAGGGGATCTTAACCCTTGACTTGGGGTTGTCAGCACCACGCTCAGCCAGTGAGCGAACCGGCCCTCCCTATGTGGGATCCGAACCCGGGGCCTTGGTGTTATCAGCACCGCACTCTCCCGAGTGAGCCACGGGCCGGCCCGACTCTGCTCCATGTTTTTTTATTTTTTAAAAGATGACCGGTAAGGGGATCTTAACCCTTGACTTGGGGTTGTCAGCACCACGCTCAGCCAGTGAGCGAACCGGCCCTCCCTATGTGGGATCCGAACCCGGGGCCTTGGTGTTATCAGCACCGCACTCTCCCGAGTGAGCCACGGGCCGGCCCGACTCTGCTCCATGTTCACTCTGTAAAAGACTGAGAAGGCTCATCTCAACCCCCCTTCCACATCACAGGAGAAAGAAAAGTGCTTTGGTCTTTCTTCCTAGAGCAACAGAGGTCACTTCTGCTCACATTGAAGTCACAGGCCCCACAGAACCTGAAGGAGGATGGGAAGAGGTGATCCTTCATGTGCCCGGTAGGAGGAGATCCAGAACGCCCACCACATTTTAGGGAAGGCTTCCCTGGTTTTAGCAGAGATCAGAATTTTGCTAATAAGTTATTCAGGGAAAGGTTAACATAAAGGAAGCATGGGAGAGGAGTGAGGAAATGGCAACTGCATGCATGCAGACCCCGAGGCAAGAAGGATCACAGCCTGCTGGAGCAGCAGAAAGAAGGCCAGAGTAGCTGGAACCCAGTGAGCAAGGGGAAGTCAGCTTCCATCCCAGCAGGACATATGGGACTTAGAAGCCAACATAAGACATTAGTCTATACCCCAGGGACAGGAGAGCAGCCACTCAGAGTTAACCACGTATATGTGTTACAAAGATCATTTTGGCTTCAACATGAGGAACAGGTGGGTGAGGGCAAGGGCTGCAGAGAGTGGACGCTTATGCACCCCAACAGGCAGTGCCTTGGGGAGAATGCCCACCTATTGTCTTGGAAGGAAACCGTGGGCCAGAGAGGGTTAAACAACTTGGCCCAAGGGTTGCACCTAGTAAATGTGAAAGATTGGATTCAAACCCTCTCTCTCAGACTCAGAGCTTGCCGGATTCCCACTATACCACAGAAGCCTCCTCTCTGATGTTGGAAGAGTCTTCAATGTCTTGCTTTCTCCCTTAGCACTAGTTAGGCTGTGCTCCCATTTGCAAGGCTCACTTTAATTTTATTGAACAAAATTTCTGGCCAGAGCAATCTATTATGTTAGTATTCCCAACTGGTGGGGCTCCTCTGTGTCCAACTTCTGAGAAAACTTCCAAATTATGATATTTGTGTGTCTACAACGGTGAAGTCTTGGAGATGTCAGAGAAGTTTCAGAAATGGATTCCAGGAAGGTTTTTCTGTGCTGAGAGCCCCCTTTTCCCAATTAGCTTACCAAAACATTTTTAAAGGAATAACCTTTACTAATAAAATGCTATAATCTCAATAAGACATTTCAGCAGGGGAATTATTAGATATTAATTCATGCCTAGTTGCACTGACAGCTCTCGGCCGTCAACGTTAGCCTAATAGCACACTAGGTGAGAATTAATATGCCATAATTCACGCTCTGTCATGCATTATTGCTTAAATAAGATACATGAAGAATAACCTATTCTGGCGAAATAACTGGGATTCTCAGAGTTCTCCTGGCCAAGTTATAAATAGTTATGTTAGGATCCAGAATTTTTTTGTATCACTAAATTTGAAATAAATTGCATATATGTATCCCCATCTGTAATTACCGTGAACATTTTTCTTAAGCACTAACATTAAGTTCAGTCATATTCCATGTTTTAAAATTGAACTTAAGCAAAATCACATAATTTTCTTGAGACCAAAATAGAAATTTCTTTCCTCCATATATAATTGTATCTAGTGCCATGGTGTGATATGGCTTGTACGGACATGATGGCTTAGGAGTGGCGAAATGGGCCTGACTTGGAAGGGTGCAAAATAGAAACAGGGGAGTGTAAGGGGCCTGGAAGATGTTCTATTTGTGTTTATGAAGAGTTTGTGTCTCTCTGGACAATTAGAATTACTTATGAGTGCTTACTGTCTTCCCAGCGAGAGGAGAGTGGAGGAAAGAGAAGGCAATCCCTGTCCTAAAGAAGCTTAGAGCCTTCTGGAAGGGACAAGATCGATGTAGGTGATAAATTAACCTTGACCTCACAAGGTAAGACCTGAGAAAGTGCCAAGATGTAAAGAGGAAGACCATGGAGTGAATCGAAACAGTTCTGTAGTCAGAGTGGTAGACTTACATAGTTAAGAGATAAATCTTTAAATTATTCATGCCTCAGTCATCTATTTATTGAGCATCTACTCTGTGACAGTCCCTGTGCTGGACATGAGAACACAAAGAAGCTGGCAGTCTGGTGAGGGAGATGGACACTTATCTGTGACACTGTGATAAAAGGAAAGGCCAGGGTGACACAAGAGCTGAGAAGGGAACTTTGCCTATCTCAGTCTGGCCATGGGTAAGTTGATCAAGAAAAGCTTCACAGGAGAGCTGATACCTGAGATGAGTCTCAAAGGATGGGAAGAATTAGCCAGCTAAAAGAATAGGGGCAAGGACGAATGAGAAGGAGATGGCAACAGATATTAATAGAGGAGACGCAAGCAGAAGCCAGATGGCAGAAGATCTTGCAGATCACAGCGTGAGGCTAGTATGTTGTTCCAGCGTAGCTAGATTTTTCTTTTAGACCTAGCTACCAGGTGATCTGTGAAGTTTATATCTGGGAAAACAAGTGGTGAAGCAGGGTCACCAGGTAGGAAGCTGCTCTTTCAGCCCAGGAGAGGGGATGGAGGTCAGGATTGGGACAGAGGGAGTGACGATGGAGAGCAGGCATTTAGGAAAAGCAGGAACGTGGAGAGTCTGAAGGGAAGAGGAGAGGGGTGGTCTGGAACATGATGTGCTTGAGGCCTGGAGCTCACTGGGAGAGAAGTCGGGGCTGAAGGTCAGGACTTGGGGGTCATCCCCATCTGTAAACCTAGAGCATCAGAGCTGAAAAGGTTGTTAGAGTTTGACTTACACATCCACCCACCCATTTTAAAGATGGTGAAACTGAGTTCCAGAAACGGGAAGGACATTGTCAAGATCACAACAGATTTCTGGAATCCTTTTCCAGATTGATTACTTCCTTTCAGTGGAAGGTTTCCCATTTAGATCATCAAATAGGAGTACTGACCATGAAAGCAGAGGAAAGATATTGTAAGCAGAATAATGGCTTTCCACAATGTTTTCCAGACATCAGGCATTCTTAAATAGCATTTATAAATTTTACCATAACCAGTTACTTCATATTTTCAACTGAATCCATTTTTTTTTGCTTTAATAAATGTATTCAAAAGAGAAAGCTTATATTACCTCCATGACTGAAAGTTGACCTTCCCTTTGCCACAGAAGGAAGCAAATCTGAAAGTTAATTCCATGAAATAAAGTAATCACAAAATTCTAGCCAGATACTGTTGTGCACCTGCGGCCTAGTCTCTCTTTGACAGAGAGATTGTGAAGTTTTGGAGAAGTGTTAAAGGCATATTAGCACCAAATTGAGCTTTTCTGCTTGTCTTTATAGGACTAGAAGAAAATTGAAAAGGATATAATTTTCTCTATATATGATTCAAGGTTATTAAGTGGTATGCTCCTGTATCACCTAAAATATACCATGCTTTTGGAAACACTTGGCTAGAAAAGGCAAAATAAAATGTGTCACTTCCACATGTCCCAAAGATAGATTATTTTAAGGATTTATTGAAGTAAAAGAATGAGAAAATATCAAGCTGGCATATATTTGTTGAATAGCTTTATTAAAGATGCAAAGTTTTCCCATTCAGAAAAACAAGGATGATCCCCTGTCCTGCCCTGTGGAATGCTCTAGAGGCTCAAATGGGAATGTAATGTGCCCAAGAGTCATGCTTGTGCCAGTGAACAGTCTCCAGAGATGTCTGGTTCATACCTCCAGGCTACCCCCAACGCAGAAGGAAATACGGGCACAGCCTCAGAATTACACCTTCTGGGGAGTTAATGTGTCCCTGCTGTGTGGGGCATCTCAAGGGCACAGCACACATCCTAGCTCAGTTTGGGGCAAACCAGGTATCTATTGGCTCTGCAGTGCACACTGCTGGAAAGGCTCCTGTTCTTTGGTTTTCCATGGGTCTTAGTTTGGGCTCCCCTCAAAGCAGAACCTAAAACAAGGACTTGAGTGCAGGTAGTTTATTTGAGAGATAATCCCAGGAAGCAGGAATGAAAGAGAAGGGAGAATACAAGAGAGAAGGAGGGAAAGCCAGAAAATAAAAATAAATAAATAAGCTGCTATGGGCCACTGGGGCTCAATCCCACTGGGGGACTGTCTGAGAAACTACCAAAAATTCAGTTCGGTACTGTCCTTCTAACAGGATGAAACTGGGATTATCTCCAGACTCCCATTCCCATGGGTGGAGGGTGCCTTGGGTGTAGAGATGCTGCAAGCACACAGGCATTGGATGTGGAACTGTCTACCACCCCAGTGCTGAAATCGGGTGGGCCAAAGGGATATGGCTCAGGGCATAAAAATTCTATGCTTCACCATGTTCTCTCCAACTGTGAGAAATGTGGTTGGTATGGAAGCCATAGGTAGGCTTCATCCCAAGGAGTACAGTTTTGCACCTTACCCCAGGTGGCAGTGATGGGAGGTGGTTGATGGAAAGGGCAGAACCTTGCCTTGGATTCCCCTACACTCTCTCCACCCACCCCACCAAGCCTTTCTCAGGGCCACTGGCTTTCAGGGCTCAGTGGCTTCTTCCTGCACGTGATTAGAGCAAGTTGGTCTTCTTGGGGAATGGAAGGGAAAGGAGGGGAAATTGAGTTTGGACTCAAGGAGGAACTACCTGTACATCAGCCTCATTGCCTGGGCCTTAGAACCTCTCGCAGACTTGGCCCTCTGAGCTCCTATAGTGCTTAGAGTGAGGCATGGGTGGAAACTGCATGGGGAGGGGGTGGGCGTTCTCTTGCAAATCTCCCTGCCCGCTCCCCTTCCAAGCCTGTCTGAAAAGGATGCAGAAATGTCAATCGTCTCCTAGCTCTGTTACTGTGCTAATCCAATCAATCCATATGAAAAGAACAGATTAAATTGACTGATCCTCATATATTTAATGATTGCTGCTATTTGACCAGGATGCGTTTCTCAGGAAGTGCCTGTCACAAGCTATTGATAGTCTTTTAATCCCAAATTACTTAGTGCCAGGCTTGCTTTCTCCCCAAGATGGCCAGTCTCGGGTGATTCCTGAGCTTGCACAGCAAGAAAACAAGATGCCAGTCGGCTCTTCTTCACTACTGGATGATCGGGTTAGTTCCTGGTTTATGCATTTGTCAGCAGATGCAGCTTCTTGCACACAGGATTCCACAACTTATCACCCTACTTTTGTAATTTCTATGGAGATCTCTGCTCATCAGAAGGGGCGCTATAGGGCCAGCCCGGTGGTGCACTGGAGAGTGCGCCGCTTGGGAGCGCGGCGGCACTCCCGCCGAGGGTTCAGATCCCATGTGGAGACCGGTTCCCGCTCACTGGCTGAGCGCGGTGCGGGCGCAACACCGAGGGTTGCGATCCCGTTGCCGGTCCCCGGTACGGGCGCGACACCGAGGGTTGCGATCCCGTTACCGGTCAGTAAAAAAGACAAAAAGGAAAAAAAAAAAAAAAGAAGGGGCGCTATAAAATTCTTAGATCAAAAAAAGTCCTCTAAATTTGTCACTATTTGCAGTGATAGTATGTGCGTAATGATAATATTAGCTACTACTTTTGGAGTCTTTGTTTTACAAGTTTTATTTGATTTTATAGTCACAGAAACCCAGAAAGGCTGATATTTTCATTATCTCCATTTTGTGATAGGATACTGAGGTACAGAGAGGTTAAGTAACATGCCTGAGGTCACACAGCTAGCCGATGGCAGAGCTAGGATACCAACCCATGCTAAAAGACTGCACATACTGAGCAATTCAATGACAATAAAACTCATGTGCACTAATGAATGCTGTGTGTGATGGCCACATGCTCTGCGATAAAATTTTATTAGGATGCCAGGCTTAAAAATATGGCAGTTACAGTCTCCTTTATTCCTGAGGTTTCAATGTCACTTTGCAGCCAAGACAGGCCTGATTCTAGGTGAATGCCTCAGCTGGTAATATTTTAGGAACACTGTTTTAGTCTGTTCAAGCTGGTATAACAAAGTACCATACACTGGGCAGCTTAACAATATAAATTTATTTCTCACAGTTCTCAACACTGGAAAGTCCAAGGTCAAGGTGCTGGCAGGTTTGGTGTCTGGTGAAGGCCTTCTTCCTGGTTCATAGATGGTGTCTTCTCTCTGTTTCCTCACATGGTACAAGGGATGAGGGAGCTCTCTGGGGTCTCTTCTGTAAGGTCACTAATCCCATTCATGAGGGCTCCATCCTCATGACCTAATCACCTCCCAAAGGCCCCAGCTCCTAATACCATCACCTTGGAGGTTAGGATTTTAACATACGAATGTGGGGGAGATGCAAGAATTCATTCCATGGCAAACATTTATTCCACCGTATATATTGCCACCTTCTCTCCCTGACCACCTTTTCTAGCTCTTTCTCTCTGCAGCTGAGAATTTGGACCTTCAACTTAACACACATTCTAGCTCTCATTGTTTCAAAGACCTATTTTATATAGTCATTCAACAACCATTTACCAAGCAACTGCCATTCGCTGACACTGTGCTAACAAAAAGAAAAGAAAGACATGGTTCCCATTCCTAGGGAACTCACAGCCTAGTTTAGGCAGATGCATAAAGACAATTGCAGTATAGTATAAGTCCTGTGACAGAGACCTGGGGTGCTACAGGGACACTGAGGCAGTATGCTTCACCCAGGTCACACGTGGAGGGCTTCCTGGAGGAAGTGGTGTTTGCACTGAGTCTTGAAGATCAGGTGGCAAGAGGCAGTTGGAGGAGGGCTTGCATTCAAGGATGAGCTGTTTCTTGGAAAGCGTGGTTGGTTACTCTCGGTGGTTAGATTGATCGGTGCATGGAAGCCAGACATGGTGGGAGGTTGCATGAAGATGGAGGGAGTGGGGAGCAATAGGCTCATGAGACAGGCAGGTCGAGCAAGCTGGCCTTTCAATTCAAAAGGCCCTGGGGATCCATGGAAGAATTTTAAGCGGGGCAGTGATAGGAAGCAAGTAGCTTGTAGCTGAGAGTATGGCCCCAGGCATGAGAAGTTCAAGACAACTCTCCCCTAAGAGCTGTGTCGCCTAGAGCTAGTGTTTGTCTCACCTCCCTAAGCCTCCAAGTCCTTATCTGTTGAGTAATACCCATCTCAGAAGGTAGCTGCAGGGCTAAAGAAGTCAGGGGATATAACTTAGTGCCAGAGCCAAGCACATGGTAAGTGCTAAATAAACACTAGCTGCTTTTGAGATCAGATTTGCATTTTAGAAAGCTCCTTCAGGGAGGGACCTATTGAAAGAAATCCAGGCTGGAAGTGGGGAGATAAATCAGGACACTGATAGGGCAATCAGGCAAGAAATGACAGGAGTCTGAGCTAAGGCACGAGAAGTGGACAGAGATGTAAGGAGCAGAGATGTTAAGGAGGTTGAATGGGTGAAGGGGCAGCCAGCAATGAGAAATGGAGAAGTCTAGGATACCTTCCCCGTTTCTGGTTTGGTGATGGAGTGGACAGTAATGTCATTTGCTGGGACAGTTATTATGGGAAAGGCCACAGACTTGGGAGGGACACGACGAGTTCAGACTGGGAGATGTTGGGTTTGAGGTGCTGAAGGGCCCATCAGCCATGCTGCCTGCGACGTGCTTAGATAGACAGGTCTGGACTCCCAAGAACTTCCTCCTCCGCAAAGGATTGAAAGCTCCTCCTAGCCTGGGGCATAATTGGTTCCTCTTTTGTATCTTCCAGAGAATGTCCCCTGGGGCAGGGTCCAGAGAATTCTGTCCATCCTTTAAGGAGACTATTTAAGGAACAGATGGCCCCCTCGTCCAGAGGCTTCTCCCACCACTTGCCAGCCCAGAGCTCACTGTCTCTCCCCTGGGCTCCTACAGCATGGCTTCTTCTTGGGGGTCATGTTGTCATTGCTGCTACCAGGGATGTTTGATATAAATGTAACCTGCCTCCGCTAGAATATAAACTCCTTGATGGTGGGTCTACTCCTTTTCTCTCATATTCTCCCTCCCCCCACAAGTGCCTGAAACAGGGCTGTGATCTGCTGCCGACTGACTTATTGATGAGTGGATTCTGCCCCCCAGAGAAAGCTCTGGGGCTTTCTTCTTTGTCCTCTGTATCTACAAACATGGGGACCTTGCTCTTAACCTATGTGGAAGGGGACACCTGACCAGGAATGCAAGCCACAGAGGGGACCCTAGATGTCTGCCCTGAGCTCGCAGGGCCAGGCTTGTCATATGCAGGCTGACTGTGTGGAGGTCCCCACCCCCACCGCAAGGGGCCCTCGGAGGCAGATGCATTTTTAGCTCAGTCTGACTCCTGGTTTGTAAACACACAGCACCGGAGTCCCAGCTCTGAGAAAGTGGAGATCATATAGGAGCTGAATCTTTTTATAGCTTGTTCCCCCCACCCCAGCCCAACCTTCCATCACATCATCCTTGGACTCCTCCCACCCCACCACATTCCTGCCTTGAGCATTTGATCTATGGGCTATAAGTAGAGGTAATGAAATGCCAAGTTTCTTTAAAAAGAAAACCACACACCCCCGAAGATGTGAGCCGGGGATCGTCCAATAGCAGACAGGATGCTCTGCTCGCTTTTGGTGGGCTGGGACATGTTGTCTGTCTGAAGCCCTGAAGTCCCAGAGTCCCTGTCTGCCGCTTGGTTTCACCAACCATTTCTTTCTTAACCTGTGTTTATTTTTGTCTTGCTTACAGGAAGCCACAGATAACTTGCTTAAGAGTAACATGAAAAGCATGAGTGAGTAGATTCTTCTCTTCTGTAGCTCCTTCGGCAAATCTGCTTCAGCGGAGGCAGATCTGGATTAATAGAGGATGCTGGAGGAGGTCCTTTCTGGCTTGTGAATGTGACTCCATCCAGGCAGAGTGGGAAAACTCCACTCCTTTACCTCTGGGGAAAGAGAGAGGCGAGAGCCCCAGGCTTCCCATCAGCCTGGACTGTGTGCCCCTTTCTAACCAGGGACTTTAACCTCCTTCAGTAACCAAAGAGTTACAAGTAACCTTACAGTCTCTTCCCTTATCAGGACTTAACCTCCTCTTCTATAAAATGATGGATTAGATTAGGGTATTCTTATCACAAGAGTTTGCATACCTAAATTGATAAGCGAGAGAGGGTGGGCCACTTCTAGGGACCTAGATCTTCTGCCTTTCAAGGTGACTCAAGAGTGACGCTCTGGGGTCCATGGAGGGTGTGATGTTGCTGTGCTCCCAGCCCACTTCTTCTGCAAAGTCTACCCAGACCCTGCCCTGTAGGCCACCCCTCACCCCTACCTTTGCCTCCATCATGAATTCTACAAGCAATTCTCCATCTGCAACAGTTTCTTGACCGTGGAACTACCAACTTTTGAACCAGATAATTCTTAATTATCTGTTGAGGGGCTGTCCTGTGTATTGTAGGGTGTTTAGCAGCATCCCTGACCTCTACCCACTAGATGCCAGGAGCAAATCTCCCCAGTTGTAACAACCAAAACCATCACCAGACATTGCAAATGTTTCCCGGGGAGGTGCATCCTCCCCAGTTGAGAACCATGGTCTCTAACATTATAGCATTGGGCTAGGCTTATTTGTCTCTTGTACTAACTCTGGGCTGAGGCTGTGATTATTCACATCTGTGGCACATGGTAGGTGTGTGGAATTAATGACACAGTAGGTTCCAGGTCTGATGAACAGTTTGTACTTCTTGTACTATAATCATCTTCTTATTAATAAATATTTGTTAATCATTGGTTGGTGCCTGGCACCTTTGTTTTGGAGATACACTACAGAACATGGCACTCGGGGACAGGGACCTTGTGGAATTTCCTGACATTTAGTGGGGGTAGGGCGATGAGGGGAGATATGCAATAAATAAATAAACAAACAAATGAGCAAGATAATTTCCAGCCACAATCAACCTTATAAAAAAATGTTTAAAGAGCCAAAGATAGAGAGTGACTAGGGAGGGAAATCTTAGATTGGGTGGTAGGGAACACCTCTCTTGGAAGGTGACATTTGAGTTGTCACTAAAACTGAGGTAGGAAGTATTCGTCCTTGCTTTTTCATCTATTTCCTAGTGCTGGCACTTAGTAGGTGCTCAGTAAATATTTGCCAGTGGAGCAAATGCTCTCTCTTCTCTGCGCAAGGAGCGTCAGTGCTGCAAATACCCATCACCCTTTGAATTCTAGTGTAAATTCTATAAACGTCAGCCAGTGGGGTGTGAGTGTACCATGTTTGTGGGCAAAGTCTGAATCAACCCCTGAATCATCCTACCTCCATTTGGTTCTGTTTTCACAAAGAGTTTCTTTGAAATAGATGGGACAATAATCTCCTGCCAAATCAATCATTTAATCACACGTCAATCATTGTAGTCATTTAAAACCTGAAACAGCATCTACACACTCTGGCCATTTCCCCGTCCAGGTGTGAATCCCAGGAAGGGCTGGGGCAAATATGTGTGCTTCCCACCCAGTCATCTACCTGGCCATCACATGCGCTCTGAGGATGGGGTAATGTTACTATTGTGCCTGGATAAGAAGGTCCCCATGCCAGCCCCCACCTGCAGCAAAGGGGGAGGAAAAAGAGCTTAATCATTAATAACACTAACTGGCATTTCTAGAGCCTTGAAAATGAGAATTTTGCCCTTTTTTCCCTGGGAGTAAATTGGGTCAGAGTGTTCCCAGAATTTACATTTCAATTAAAAATACAATAATAACACATTGTGCTAATAGTGAACGATTCGGACTCCGGGGAAGATGACACCGCCCGCTACTTTGTTAATGAAAAGCCCCCTTCATTCGGACGGGCCACACATCAGCGGTAACAAATCTCCCGTCTTGTTCTGGGTCTCGGGCGGGGTGGAATGGGCAGGGAGGGGTGGGGCCGGGGAGGTGAGCAAGTCCCCACCGCCCTGCTGGGGCTTCCAGGGGAGGCGGGTGAGAAACGCTGCCCAAATCTCTGCTTTGGTTCCCGCCTCCCAAGTGCAGATTTCAAAAGCAAACCTGCCTTTGTTTTTAAATCAAGGCTTTAAAAAATTAAAGTGAGATTTTTTTGTTTGTTTGCTTTTGGGGTTTGTTGTTGTTGCTTTGGTTTTTATTTTTGCTTTCCCAGGCAATAGCTGATGGCCTCAGAGAGCTACCACAGACTCCCACCCCCACCCAGGCCTTTGTGAGTGGGTTTAACTTTAAAAACATCTCACATTAGCCTGCAAAGTTGGAATCTGAGAGAAACTTCAGCCCATGGCTGCACCACAACCTGAGTGCCTGGTTATTGCTTCTTCTTTGAGAAAAAGTGTTTTGCACACTGAGAAGATGGGGGTTATAAAGCTTGAGAAGGCCCTCTGCCTCACTGATTTTTAGAGTTGGTCTAAAAATCCTCCAGACTTGTGCCTTTATCAAGATGCATGTAATATGGGAAAGGAAAGGGGAGGTTGCCCCAGCAGGTGGGGGCCTTGGAGGCCCCACCAGGAGCACTGGAGAAGAGGGGGATTGCCTCATCAGATACAGGTAGAAGAATTTAGCTCACGGATTGATTCTGAAAATAACCCAGTTTGGTTCTGTTTTCATCAGAAAACAAACTTAATACATAGGAGAAGGAAGATCACCCAGCATCCCCAGCTCCAGGAGGGGGAAACTTTAAAAGCAGGTATGTGAGCAGTGAACAGGTGGCACTTGGGAAACCATGCATATGTGGACACAGACCCCCAAGTGGGTGACTTGATGGAACCCCAGTGGGTCTGGTGTCCTTGTTACTCCCCTCTGGGCTGACAGGTAAAGCAAAGGGAAACATCTGGGAACATATTAAGCTCAGGCAGCAAACATGGCCTTTGGCTTCCATCATGTATTATTCAAAATTTGTTAGTGGATTTCAAAATATGTATATAAAATGAAGATGAAATGCCTCAAATTCCTAGGACACCGGAAACTTGAAATGGGTAAACAAAATATAAATGCCCTGAGAATCTTCTGCAGCCCAGCCGAGATGGGATGGGAACTGGTCTCCATGGCACAGGTTCCTCCTCACCTCTGTGAGGTGACTGCCCAGCCTGGTGGTGCTGAGGCTGGGCCTTTCTCTCACTGTTTCTAAATCACGGAAGGAGGACAAAGGTTGTTGAGGTTCAGGTCCTCAAGCTTTGAGGTCTAATAATTATCAGGGTGTAATTAGCATTCCCTGATAGTAACACTTGGTTTACTATAATACTCATTTTGTCCCAAAATGTAGGCCAAGGTACCTTGGATATAGATAAGATACAGTGGTGGCATTAATTAATGTTGGTTAATTATTCCTTTCTCATTGTCTTTCAGAACCCAAACTGTGTTGCCCCACACTCAGCCTGGGTCCTGAGAACCCAACCACATCTCACTGACCACATTAACATGACTTTCTGTGCCACTGTCTTCGTTAGCCTGACCTTACTTTTCCAGGAGTGTCCTGCTCAACCAAATGGTTTGACTGTTCATTTCAGGAAGTTCCACCAAAGACCCATCAATTGCTCAGTGAAAGCATCAACAGACAGTTTGTGCCCTAAGATTTCCTTTGAATCCTTTCTCTCAAAATCCTTGCCTTGCTGTTTCCACCTGTCCTGAACCGTTGATCATGATTCTTACTCAATCCTTACCAAGTCCTTGCTCTGAGAGACCCTCCTTAAAATCAACTTCGATTCTCAGTAAATTCTGACCTTGCTTTCCCCCATGAGACACTGACAGAACTCCATCAAGGGTGGTGGTCTCCCTTGCCGCAGTAAGCCACAGACTCAGCTTTGTCCTACCAACAGGTTGTGTTGGTAATATTCGGGGAGCCAGCTTTTGACATCTTGCTATCTTTCTAATCATCTGCCTAGGACAAGTCCCTGTTGAGTGCTAGCTTGCCTTTGCTGGCTCCCTTATTTTTCCTACTCTCCTTTTTAAATAGAGAGTAGGCTCAGGCTCAGAGCTTTGAACCAGCAACAATATCTAGCAAAAACTCGATCATATTGTTTTGTGTTCATTGTATTAATTTTTAATTCATTTAAACCATTGTATCAAAATAATACACAATCATTGTTTAATACTTAGCTGAATAGTACAAGACTCATCATGAACAAGGCTCTGAACAGCAGGCCTCCAGACCCTCCCCCCCAAACCCAGAATGTTAATTCCCTGAAACAACCACTGTCAATTCTTATAGCTGTTTCTTCTGTTTATTTTCTTTCCTCTGTACTTTTAAATGATATACTTCAGTTACTATTTCCTGATTTTCATCACACAACAGGTAGATATTATTCATTTCCAAATATGAACAAGTGGTCATGTCTTCCTATATATATCCCCCCTCTCTCCAACTTCCCACCATAGATTTGTCATATTTTTTTTAGTGATTTTTTTTTTTTATTAGTTACCCACATTTAGTGTTTCACTAAATTCACTATTATAAATGGGTAAATATTATTCACAGTTTAGTCGAGCAGTGTCTAAAGATGTCACTCTTTCCTGGCCCCTGCCTCCTCTTGCTTGGCTTTCTTTGAATATCTGGGTGGCTCTTCTTACACCCTCCAGTAACTCTGTACAAAGGCCCTCAATCCAATTTTACACCCGGCCACACCTGTCAGTTAATGTGTCAGCTCCATTTTTTCGTGGTGATGTCCCTTCTGGGGCTGTCCATCCTACTGGCCCATCTGATCTTGGTGCTCCCCAGGCATACAACACAGCTGTCATCGTAGCCTTCCCTCTAATGTTACCCTGTGCAGGAGCCCTGGGCCCTGAATCTCATGTCTTCATCTTTATTGATCTCCTCCTTTGTTTTGGTGGAGCACATCCTCTGATATGTTCCTGAGAAAAGGTGCTTTGGAGGCAAATTTTCTACACCTTACATACCTGAAAAAACATGCTTATTATTCTCTTACAGCAGGTTGATAGTTGGGCTGTGTATAAAATTCAAGAGTTGAAAAAATCTCTCCAAATTTTAAAGACACTATTCCATTGGCTCCCAGCATTGCCAAGGAAAAGTCTATTGGCTCATTCATTCCCAATTCCTTTTACGTGTGACCTGGGTTTTTGTTTTGTTTTTTCTCTCTCGAAGATTTTGTGCTTTTCTCTGTATTCCTGGTGCTCTGAAACTTGATGATGATATCTCTTGGTGTGGCTATTTGTCCATTCATTCCATTAGGCACTCAGTGGGCCCTTTTATTCAGAACACCAAAGTCTTTAGTTTCTGGGAAATTTTCTTGTATTATTTCTTGAATAATTCCCTCCCCTCTGTATCCTCTATTTTTCTGGTGTCCAGAATAGCTATAATTCAGATGGGAAACCTGAAACAGTCCACTTATTTTCTTGTCCTTTCTCTGCTCTCCTCCAACTTTTTGACCTTTTTCCTGTTCTCTGAGTGTTACTTTTTATAATTTTGTGTTTCTATTTCTTGGATGTAATATCTTTTCCTATCTGAGTATAGCAGAAGCTATAGTGGGCCTTACCATCTCAGTGCATGGAAGCCAACTTCCCATCACCTACGGATGACAGGAGCAAAACACTAAGGATCTGTTACTGTTGTTAATTGCATTTTCAACTTTTACAACATGTGCCGTAAAATGCTCTTGATGATGGAAGGACTGACTTTATTGTCAACCTCCCCAAATAATAAACTTTCCATATTTTTCTAGGAAGGGGGAGGAGTAGTCGCTGGCAGGGGATAGTGGGAGATGGAATCTAGGGGTCTGACAGGTTCTTATTGAGACTTTCCATCAATACTTCTGGTTTTATCTCTACCTGAACCCCACCTCTCCAGGAACTTTTCTAGAGTACCACTGTTCAGAATAACTTACCTCTTTGCTTCCTTTCTCCCAGGCCTAATGTCAGTCAGTTCATCTTAATCTAATTTCTCACTAGCCTCCAAATTTTGTTGACTTGTGTCATTTGCTATCTGCTCTTCTTCTTTTTGGTCTTATGCAATTACGCCTTTTCTTTTTTATTCCTTAAGTATCATTTCGTGAGGGTTTCAGGAATGAGTGGAGTAAAACATTTGTGTTTAATCCACCATGAACTTCCACTGTGCTTATTTTTACAGTCATAGGCTATTTATAGTGTGCAATATTGGTTTTCCAGTTTGGGCAATAGTACAAAGTTTTCTTCCAAATAATTTTTTTTCCTGCAAAAGTGATTTAATTCAATGAAAAATATTAAATAAATAAGGTGGGGGTATGGCCAAAGTCATGATGGTACTAAGAAAATGGCAGGAATATGAGATTTTCTGAATCAGGACACTGCATTCTCTTGCTGTGGCAGGTAAGACAGAATTATCAGTGGAACTTTCTTCTTGGACATCCCTGGGATAGACACTGACTCTTATGTTGAGGTGTTCACTGAATTCTTAATCAGAGATGGCAACCATGTCCCATAATCAAGGTTGGAGTAGGTCTGGGAATGAGTGATCCCTACAATTTTATCCAAGACTAACTTCAGGATGGTCCCATGGAGAAGAGAGTTAGAATTGAGAGCACAGACAACAAGAGAGAAGGTGGTTTCTGGCCACTCACAATAGGTCTCTCCCTGGTCATCTGGCCAGAGGGTCAACATGGTTTCTATCCCAATGTGATCCATTCATTGGGGAAAGGAAGGTTGTGCCCAGGGTCTTGCTAGCAATAGTCCCTGGACACATTAGTGGACTGGAGTGGACTTTGGAGGGGGGGTGTAGGGACTGCTTCAAAGAGGACCTGGTACTTCTTTATGTACTGCCCTGATAGTTCCAGGAAGCTGACCAGTGGAGATGGAAGATACTCACCATATCCGACTCCCAAGGGCCCTCTCACACTTCATTTTTACCTCCATCTCAGACACTGGGCTGCAGCTGCTGCCTCTTCCAGCAGAGAACCCCAGCCATGAGGGGTGAGGCTGGTCTCCTCTCTCAGCTGTCACCCTTCAGTACTTCAAGTATTTCTGGAAATGAAGTATTTCACTTCCACCCTGTGTGGAGTAGCTGCCCAGAAGTAGAGAGCTGGCTGGGGACTTGCTTGTGCCGTTTGGGCACGTGGTGGTGCGATTAAGGAGCATTGATTAGTCTTTGCAACTAATGAAAGGAAATCATTCCTACAGTTGCTGAGATCCTGGCTGCTGAATGCCTGGGGTTATTTGTTTATTTAAGTGGACAAAGTAATGGACAGTGGAAATGTCTGAAAATTGCCTGGGTTTGTTCCCTTTTTGCTTACCTGTCCCTCCTGGGCACCATTACTCCCGAGCACCTACTGCACAGGTGATTTCGCCAATCCATCTCTGTTAGGTTAAATCAATCAGCTTCCAGGCTGGGTAATGGGAGTGGAGAGAGAAGGAGCATTCCTTGATCGTTAGGCACAAGTTAGGGAGCCAGGAAGGAAGCCCAATCCTGGGACCTGGGTTCTACCTTGAAAGCATGCAACTGTCAAAGCAAAGAGGGTTCCAGGTGGAAGGGAGCTTAGAGCTTTAGGGTAGAAAGGGAAGGCTAAGCAGAGGGGTATCTGTGTGTCTTTATTTCAAGATAACAACTTCATTGTTACCTGCTTTATAAGTTTCAGAAAGAGATTTTGTTAGATAAAAGTTACTATAAATAAATTTGAAAATCATTGGCCTCACCCAACTGGCTCGATGTACAGGGCAGGTGACTGAGGCTCTGAAAGATGAATGTTGTACCTTCAGCCTGGTTTTTGGTTTAGGAAGATGCAGGGTGGGGCCAATTGTATTTTCCAAAAATGGCCATAGTAATATTTCAGGTCCCTCACGCTCTTTCCAAATGTTGCCATTCACCGTCAAGATATGGAGTCCATTTCCCCTCCCCTTGAACCTGAGCAGGCATTTTTTTTTTTTTTTTTTTTTTTTTTTTTTTTTTTTCAAGTACAGAGTCTTAATTCTGGTGGTAACATTTAAAAGGTATTCACTGCATGCTCATTTACCATATAAATTTGTCAAATGAAGATTTTTAATCTATACATGGACATGTATATATTCCCTGATGAAAATCTGGTTGCTTAAACTCTACTATCTCCAGGCCACACTTTTGATTGCTGCCAAACAAACAAAAAACTGTGACTCTCTATTTTGACCAAGTCATGGTAACTTCTACAGCAAACCTGGTTCATCTATTTTTTTTTTTTCGTCTTTTTTCTTGTCCAGCAACGGACCGCAACCCTCAGTGTCGCGCCCGTACCGGACCAGGACCGGCAACGGGATCGCAACCCTCGGTGCTGCGCCCGCCCCTTGCTCCGCCAGTGAGTGGGAACCGGTCTGTATGTGGGATCCAAACCCTCGGCGGGAGCGCCACCGCGCTCCCAAGCGGCGCACTGTAGCAGTGCGCCACCGGGCCGGCCCTGAGCAGGCATTTTGATGGCCTCAATGAATAGAATGGGGTAGAAGTAGTGCATGACTTCTGAGGTTAGGTCAGAAAAAGGGATCTGGCTTCTTCCTGGCTCACTTGCTCTTTTTCTCTATCTCTTTGGACATTTGTCTTTGGAAGCCTGAGCTGCATTGTAGTCCAGTCACCCTTAAGCCACCATGCCGTAGAGACCACCAAGAGATAGAGATGCTCCTGGAGCCCCAGCTTTTCTAGCCCCCAGCTGGCAGAGCCCATGCCCCAGGCACGTGAGTGTAGGAGCCTTCGAGATGATTCCAGCTCCAGCCACACTCTGATGTCCACACCTGCCTACTAACCCACCCACCTCCCACGCAAGAACCGCCTGCTTGAACTCCATCAGCCCCCAGGTGTGTGAGAGATATTAAAAAATCATTGCTGTTGCTTTAAGTACTATTGAGTGGTGGTTTGTTATACAACAATTGATAACCAGAACACAAGCTGGTGATCTTTGTGTATCCCATTGTGGAATGGGATGATCAGACATCTTCACCCCTTGGAGGAATGATCTGATTTCTTTACCATTCCCCATATTCTCCTCTTATATCTAAGAGGTCTGTCCCATAGAGACTAGTTCAGTCTGCAGCCTTGGAGACTTGCTGACTAAATTCCTTCTATGCCTTTACTTGCTCCAAAGGGAAAGATTCTCCCTAAGCTTGACATTGGAGTTGTTTTTAGTGCCAGCATATTTTGGTAGATTGCATGAATGCTGGCCAGGGATGGCTCACTTTTCAGTCTGTAAACTTTTTAAAAAATCGACTTAATTTGTTTGGTCAGCACTTATTAATGACTTGTTATCCACCTGCCACTTGTGCTCTCACCCCAGGAACGGAGAGGTGGGTAGATCTCAAACCCTACCTTGAAGGAACTTTTCATCCTACAGGGGGAGATGGAGATCACAATGACTAACTTGAAGAGAGGATGGAATAAAATGAGTGCTAGATAGAAAGGCAAACATGGTGACATGCAAACTTGGAATAAAAGACCAGTTTTCTTTGGAGTTTTAGAAAAGACTTGAATCTGGCTCTAGGGCTTGATAGGGATTTGCCTGACAGAGTACAGAGAAAAAGATATGCCAGATGGAGAGAAAGCCTGAATAGGACCCAGGTGTGGAATTGTGTTTGGGACAATGAGAGAGAAAGATATGGAGAGGGGTTAAAAGTGACAGGTGAGATTAGTGGGGGAGAGAAAAGGACTATAAAAAAACAGGAAGGAATGTATTTAGTACGTCAAAATTAAACATTTTGGTTTGCTGAAGGATACTGTAGACAGTCAACAACAGGTGACAAAGGGGGAGAAGAAATCACTAGGCAATCTACATGGCTAACACACCTATAGAGAGCTGCTCTACCTCCTAATAATCAGCAAAATAGAAAGCAAAACAAGTAGATACCATTTTATACATATCAGATTGACCAAAAAAATCCACAAAAGTTGAATACTACCAAGTGTTGGTGATAATGTGGGTGTATTATAGGACTAATGATAAATTGCTGGTGGCATATAAACTGACATAGCCACTCTGGAGAGTAAGCTGGTAGCATTTATGACATTGAATCTATGTAGACCCTGAAATCTTGTAATCTCAGCCCTGGTCTCACCCCAGAGAGGTATCCAAGGCTGCTCACTGCAGGAGTTTCTGAGGCAGGGAGCTGTAGAGGGAGCTGGAGGTGACCCCGTTGTCTTGTCCATCCCTAGAGCAAGCCAAAGATAAAATGCTGTGGATTTATATGAAATACAAGGCAGCATTTAGAAGCAGGATAGGTCCATCTCAAAGACGTGGAGTTAGTGAAAAAGTAGGAAACAAAGAGTTCTATAGCATTATATTATTTATACACACACACACACACACATACACAATTATATGAGTCCTGCACCATTTATGTTCACGTAGAATACAGACACACAAAACACTCTGCTTTTTACTAGGACCAATATATGAAAGAACACATAACAAATATATGACTAGGGGACGTGAAGGATGGGTAAGGGGATCAGAAATTTTAAAAAATAAAATAAAACAAAACAGACTGATGAAAATAGCGGGCCACTTACCTAGGAGTGGGCTATCTCAACTCTTTGCGCCTAAAGAGAAAAAAACAGTCTGAGAGTGTTTTATCACACAGAGCACCTGGCAGAAAGTAGGAGGTTAATAAATGTGTTTTGAATGAGTGAAGACAGCCGCGTGGTATTCACGTGACTTTGGGTCCACTGCCCTTTTAGGAACCTGCAAGGTAACAGGCTGTAATGAGAACTTGAGCTCATCACAGAAAGGTGGAGCTATCTGCTGTCGCTCGTTTGGACGCTCAAGGAGGCTCATAACACATTTGGGAAAGATTTCTGTCCAGTCGGATTAAAATGACTTGGTGTCTCTAGGGAGAAGCCACCATTATCTGAAAAATTCACTTCTATGAAACTGCCCCTCCTCTGACAGGGACGGATAAATGAAGCATTCCTGTAATTGTATGCAAATCATGCTTCTAAAGTGCTTGAAAAGTTTGGTGTCTTGAGCAAGCTAAATGTCACCCCCTGCAAGTTTCTTCACCCTCTTAATTTGCTTAGTAAATCCCTTTTTTTCAGCTTGTGAATTACAGTAAAAGCGGTTTATCACTTTGGCATTCTGTCAACCAGCCCTGGGGTGCAGGAGCAGCGAAATGATAATGAATGCTCTCGTGGTGACCCCAGGGCCCCCCAGGATGCTGCACGCTTCTGAGTCATCTAAGAAAGTTGAAGGGAATTTCTGCAGAGTTTAGGCACTAAATAAATGTTATATAAACCAAGCCCTTGAAAATTGGCTATTTGTGTGTGGTGGTATACAGTCGTCCCATGGGGGGCTAGCTCCAGGACCTCTTGCAAATACCAAAATCCAGTTTTGCTCAGCTACCTGGTAGAAAATGATGTAGTGTTTGCATGTAACCTAAGCACATCCTCTCATGTACCTTAAATCATCTCTAGATTACTTATAATACCTAACACAATGGACATTTTAAATAAATAGTTGTTATACTGTACTGTTTAGGGAAGAATGCCAAGGAAAAAAGTCGGACGCAATTTTTTTTTTTTTTTTTTTTTAAAGATGACCGGTAAGGGGATCTTAACCCTTGACTTGGTGTCGTCAGCACCACGCTCAGCCAGTGAGCGAACCGGCCATCCCTATGTGGGATCCGAACCCGGGGCCTTGGTGTTATCAGCACCGCACTCTCCCGAGTGAGCCACGGGCCGGCCCAGACGCAATTTTTTTTTCCCAAAAGTTTTCGATCGCAGTTGATTGAATCCAAGGACACGGAACCCAGGGGACAGTGAAGGCTGATGGTACTTTGAAACTCTATTCAAGGGAAGATTTGATTAGCCACAATACTCATCTCCACTTACAACTGATGACCAGAAATAAAAATTAAGGAAGAATACTCTTGCTTTCTGTCATTGCTGAATCACCTTGCTGTACGTTAAAGGTGGCCACAGATTCTTGCCACTCTTTCCTCTGAGAGGTGGAATTATCTTCCTGGGCCTTGAAAATGGGCTGCCTCTGACTGCTTTAATCTTCGATGATGAGAGGAGTGACAGGTTGATAGTTCCAGGCTCAGATTTAAGAGGATGTGCGACTTCTCCACTGGCTGTCTTGTGACACTCTTGCCATCCAACCACCCCGTAAAGAAGTCCAAGCTGCATTTGCATAAGAGATTCCAAGCAAGAAGAGCAGAATCATCATAATAATAATTGGTTGTTGCTTTAAGCTACTAAGTTTCAGTGTGATTTGTTAGGCAACAATAGATAAATGAACAATTCTTGTTTTTGTTTTTGTTTTTCCAACCAAGAAATCATCAAAATATTTATCAATTTGTTTAAAAACCACAATAATTCCATTATAGAAGTAGCATTTTTAAAAATAATTTCATTTTGGTAAAATATGCATAACATAGAATTTACCATTTTATACATTTTTTGCATACAGTTCAGTGACATTAATTCATATTATTGTGCAGCCATCACCATTATCCATCTCCAGAAATTTTTTATCAATCCAAACTGAAACTCTGTACCCATTAAATACTAACTCTCCACTCTCCTTGCACCAGCCCCTGGCATCATCACTGTATGAATTTGACTACTCTAAGTAACTCATATGAGTGAAATAATCCTTGTGGTTTTTAACTCTCATGTTTTATAAAACCTCTTATCCACCATAATGGTTAATTTTATATATCAACTTGACTGGGTCACAGGGTGACCAGATATTTGCTCAAACATTATTCTGGATGTTTCTGGGAGGTTATTTTTTCATGAGATTTACATTTAAATCTGTGGACTCAGTAAAGCAGACTACTGTCCATAATGTGGGTGGGCCTCATCCGGTCAATTGAGGGTCTGAATAGAAGAAAAGACTGACTTTCCTCTGGGTAAGGGAAAGTTCTCCTGCCCGACTGATGGATTTCAAACTAGAATATCAGATCTTCCTGGTTCCATGGCAGCTTCTTGCCTTTGGACTGGGACCTCAGCTCTGCAGATTTTGGACTTACCAATCTCCACAATAGTGCGAGCCAATTCCTTGTAATAAATATAATATAATATAATATAATATAATAATTTATATGTATGTATATATATGATATATATTGGTTCTGCTTCTCTGCAGAATCCTAACTAATATATAGCCTGTATTGAAATTTTCACTGCAATATGAACAATTGGGAAACCAAGTTGGATATAATGTCTCCAGCTAATATTTCCTATTATAACTCGCTTATGCCATATCCAGTCACAGATGTCTTCAGGAGCTTCCTTGGTGAGAAAGGAAGAAGCTATTTTCTTGGGGCTGCCTTGGGAAAGTCAATAGACATTATAGTATGCCTGTGCAGCAGCTCCAGTTGAAGTATCTGCCTCCCAGATATGGATTCATGGGGTTCAGATTTAGAGTCACTACATTTGTCTAATAGTAGTTAACAGGTTTGTGCCAAGTCTTGTTACCCTTTATAGGTGAGTAAAGAGATAGCAAGTAGTGGGTGGAGTCCATGATCTCTATAACCATTCTCACCCTTCAAGGACCTGCAAAGGCTGCTTGCTAAAATATGCTAAAGCCATTTATCTTCATATCTGCCTACACAGGTAGTATTTTCTCCCTGTCTGCATTCATACTTGATAGAGTCCTGCTTTGCAATATGGGAAATGTGGTGACCAAATGTGATCAGCTCCACACCATTTTAATAGTGACTGCTCTTGTGTTCTTCTTGAATGGTTCACATGTGTTGGTCTCTGTATTAGCTTGGGCCAGGAAAGCAGAATTCAGTCTAAGTATTATAAGGGAAGAAATTTAATATAGGAGGTTAGGTACACAGGTGATAAAGAAGCCCAGCAAGGAGTAGCGGAGCAATCAGAAATTAGAAATTGCAGGAAGCTACTACCACCTCTAGGTTGGAGGGTTAGAGGGAGAAGCTGGATTGCTAGCATCCAAGAGAGATGCAGCCTGCCAAGGTCAGTTCTCCTGGGATCCAGAACAGAGCAGAGCAGAGGATGGGTGAGGACAATAAATAGTCTCCTAAACTGAGATTGAGCCCAAAACAGGTACCCAAGTCACACTTGACCAAAAGCGAAACAAAACAACAACAACAAAAAAGTCTTATTTAAAATCAACATTTCATAGAAAATTTGAAAATGAGTCAGACCTGATTGTAAAGCCTGGCTTCTTCATTTGTTAGCTATGTGATGCTATTTCAAAAAGTTTGGAAAGGGCCGACCCCGTGGTGTACTCGGGAGAGTGCGGCGCTGGGAGCGCAGCGACGCTCCCGCCGTGGGTTCGGATCCTGTATAGGACTGGCCGGTGCAGTGCGCTCACTGGCTGAGCGCAGTGTGGGCGACACCACACCAAGGGTTGCGATCCCCTTACCGGTCACGAAAAAGACCAAAAACAAACAAACAAAAAGTTTGGAGAGGGCCGACCCCGTGGTGTACTCGGGAGAGTGCGGCGCTGGGATCGCAGCGACGCTCCCGCCGTGGGTTCGGATCCTGTATAGGACTGGCCGGTGCAGTGCGCTCACTGGCTGAGCGCAGTGTGGGCGACACCACACCAAGGGTTGCGATCCCCTTACCGGTCACGAAAAAGACCAAAAACAAACAAACAAAAAGTTTGGAGAAATAGAATTAGAAGATACTACAAATGTTTCCATGAGCTTTTTAAAGACCCCCACATATGATACTGGGTAAATTTTTTAATCTTGCTGAATCCCAGTTGAAAACAAGGATAATTTCAGTACATTTCTCAAAATATGTCATGAGATCTTGTGGGGAAAAGACCAGACTTGAAGAATGGCTTTTAACATTTACTGGGCATCCGGGTGCAGAAGGAAATGAGGGCCCCAGGTTGAGCTGGGGGCTTTCCCACCTTAGTTGTTAACACATAAATCTTGCCAGTTTTCTTTTATATATAAATAAAAGCATTTATACATAATACCTGGTACTTAATACTTAACCCATAGTACGTGCATTTATCCACAAATACAAGTAATTTTATACATAAATACAACATATAAATGTGATATCCTTCATCCCCCACTCCACCCACCTCCTCCAGAAAATGCTTTAGAATTCATAAGAGAAGAAGGATCTTGTAGTCACAAGAAAGCAAACTTCAAAAGGATTTGAAAAGACATTTGCACATACATTTTGAAAATAAAGGGAGTCACAGTAAATGAAGTCAAATATACATTTGAAAGGAAATTCAAATTTCCCTTTAAAAAGAAGAGTCACTGGGTTAGTTCAGAAGGACAAAGGGAAGAAAGATGTTGAAGTTCTGTAAAGGGGTCCTGAGGGTTGTTCAAAGAGGTAACACTGTAGGGTTATTATTTTTTGTTAGGTGTTTTCATTTTTATAACATGTGACAAGAAGCTCATGATTATGAGGGTTGATTATGGAGGGTTGATTTTCGTATCAAAAGATTAAATAAGATGATGTTAGACAACACACCTAGCACAGGGTCTAAAACTGAAAAAAGTGCTTAAAAATGCTAAGTATCTATCAGCATTACTATCTGCGCATGTGCACACATGAGCCCACAGGTATGTGTGCAGCTTTATGAAGTGCAAATTGGTGGTTTTTCTTCTTGGGAGACTTTCTTTCCTGGACCTATCGAAAGTGATAGGAGAATTAGGACAATCAGGGGAAGAGGGAGAAAATGGGTGGATAAAAATTTTGGCAGCCCCGTATCATGACATTTTATATAACAATCAGTTGGAGGTGTAAGACAAGTAAGTTGGGGGGTTTAAAAAAATTTCTTTTTAATTTTTGTAGTTAAAATGCTATTGTCTGCTAATAATTCTCACATATTAGAGCTATTAAAGTTTATGCATATGTAGATGTCACTCATTTACATCCTGGGCACTTCCTGGAGTGGGTGCAGAAAGGGGAGGTGGCCACACCGCAAAGGGAAAGTTAAAGTCATCTAAGGTCATCTGTTGCTCGTGGAAAACCATTCAAAAGTTTATGGATGTTGTTTGCCGTTCACATTTCAAGCAATAGGTTGGGAGCCCTAAGTGCACCAATATTACAAAAAGCTTTGGAGCATGTCTCTGGTGCTTTTTTTCTCATCACATTTCCTTTTCCAAGATAACATTCAGCTCAGAACAGCCCAGATTAGCTTTCCTCTACAAAGATCTGGCAATATGTTCTGGGGAACAAACTTCCTCTCTGCTGAAGGAGGATGATGTGGGAAGGGATTAGAGGTATTTAAAGCTTCTTGGGGTCAGTGGGTAGGTTCTTTTTTATGAGTCTTCTCTCCTTTGGGTAGCCAGTAATCCAAGCCCATCCCCAAACTCCAAACAAGCCAACCAATGTCTAAAGGCTGAAGTCAATACAAGGTCCAGTTCATGGTCATGTATGAAGACAGGAACCTCCTGGCTTGGAGCTCACAGAGGTCTTTGATGTCCATCAATTCTTGACAGGTCCATCTGTGGGAACCAAAAACTAGCAGCTACCGTAGAAATGGGCCTGTCATTTTTCATTTATTTCTGTACTGCTTTTTTTAAGCAGCAAAACCTTTTCTTACTCCTTGATGCAAGTCATCCAGCTTAGCTTGAGAGCCCAAGGCACTCAGTGCTCAGGGTAGGAAGGTGAAAGGACTGGTTGGAGGAAGAAAGAGAAAGTTGGAAGTCCCAAAGATTTTTGCCAAAAAAAAAGAGAAAGAGCAAAGTCTGGTTTGGATCAACACTAAATGGGAAAGGTCATCTCAGGTGGTATGGCGAGAGAATCTTGCAATCAGGGGAACTGTCTTTAAGTCCCAGTTGGATTCATATCCCTGGGTGGCTTGTGCCATCTCAGGCAAGTCATGTAATCTTCTCCTGCCTAGTTTTCTCATCTGTCACAGGTGGATGATCATAGCATTGGTTCTGCCAAACTAGCTGGGCTATGGTGAGGATTTGGTGAGGATTTTAATGTGCTTGGTAAACTTGAAAGTATGAATACATAAAAGGCATTATTATCTTGTAATTAGTATTATTAGACATTGTTCCAGCCCAAGTTGTTTTCATCATAGTTGGCGAGATAAGACAATGTGTGAAACAATTAGAGAACACACAAGATGGTATCTGTTTAATTGCAGGATTGTTTGGTGCCACTGTGTGGAGGAATACAAACTGGAATACTCAGGGAAAGCTTCAAGAAAGCAGTGGTCCTTGAGGTTGCCTCAAAAGTGGGAATTGGTTGGAATGCAAGCTTGAAATGATGGAAAATTACTGTTGCTGCATGACTTTCTCCAAGCATAATGGTGGGTCCTCGGGCCACTTCCATGATGGCCAGCCTTGCTAACATGACCATGCCCACCTGACCTTCCTCATTCCAGGGAATTCTGGGAAAGTTTCCAAGAGTTTCACTAAGGGTGGCCAAGCCTAGTGACGTTATCTTGTGGCTAACAAAGACCTGGGTTCAAGTTTAAGTTTTATCTCTTTCAATATACCTGACATTCAGCAAGTCATTTCCTTATCTGAAGTCTGGTCAATTCCTCTAAATGTGCTTTGACTCTGGAAGTTTCTATGGGGTATGAAAAGAGTTAATGGATGTAAATGAACTCTAAAACCTTGAAAAGAGTTCATTCCTCTGTGAGAGATTTATTTCCTCAAAACGCATGTAATTTTCTCCAGAGTTGAGATAATGAATGAAGTGTTTCCATTCCCCAGACACCCAGCTCTGGGCTTCCCACCCAGCAGCCACCCAAATACTTTATGGATGGATATCTAGCGAATGGAACTTATTTAAAAGAAAGGTCTTTCCAGTTGGTCTGCTGGTGGGGATGGATGCTCAAGGTGGTGAATGAGGTCAGGACGCATTGGGAGTGGGGATTTCATCTGTGTTCAGTCATGATGTTGTGTTTAGCTGGGAGAGAAGCAAGTCCCCAGGACCCTTTCTGCTAGATTAAGTCTCAACAAAATACCAACATTTTAGACCCTTAGATTCCCCTGGTCACTGAAAAATGAGGTAAACATGACAACAGAAATATATTAATTATCATTCATGTAGAAAGAATGCTTCTCGGGAGGTCACAAATGAAGAAGCTTACCCAATGTTATGATCCAATTTGAAAATAAAACGACGTTCCTTCTCTTCTATTTCTTTTGCCTGGTAATTCCTAAATCAATTTCAGCTTCAAGAATCCACAAGTCATTCACTCATTCTTTTTTTTCTTTTATTCAACAAATACATATTGTCTACTATATGCCAGGCTCTGGGCAAGGTGTAACAGATTTTGTAATAAATACAACTGACCAAGTCCTTGCTTTTCCATAATTGATATTCTAAAGAGGGACAGAGATAAAACAAAACAGAACAAATACTTGATATTTCAGGTGGCTGAGGGTTTTAGAAGAAATAAACTGGAGTGGCTCAGATTTGGAGGCTACTTTAAAAAGCAGAGCTAAGGAGACTTCCATGAGGCAGGGGCATTTGAGCTGATAGCCAAAGGATAAGAAGGAAAAAGTTAGTGGAAGAGCTGGAGAAAGAGAAGCATCAAGAACAGCAGGTGCGAAGGCACTGAGGCAGCAGAGTTTAGCATGTTTAAGGAACTCAGATAAGGAAGTGTGGCTAAACGTGGAGATGAAGGTGAGGGGCAGAGGCAGGGAAACTTGGAGACCTTGTTAGGGGTTTGAATTCTGTTCCACATCTAATGGGAAGCCATTGGAGGGTTTTAGGTAAAGAATTAATATGAAGTTTAGTTTGGGAGTTTCTCCATTTGGCTTCTACCATCCTCTGTCACAGCACTCATGGGACACTTAGTGTAACTGTCTGGTGACTTATCTCCCCTCCTCATTCCCATCCCACTAGATTGTGAGGTTCTTGAGGGCAGGGTCTGTGACTCTTACATCACTGAGTCTCTAGCACCTAGTCCAGTTCCTGACATTTGCTAAGTACTCAAGAAATGCTTATTGAATTAATCAAATATGAAAAGATAACAACAATGCTAAGGGAGCAAATGCCAGACACCAAAGTAATCAGACATTTGGGTTTGAAGGGGTTCACAGTAGAAGCTGACCACTTCCAGCTGGGATAGTCAGGGAAGGCTGCCTGGAAGAGAGAACCCTGAGTCAGAGCCATAAAAGATGAGTAGGGTAGAGATGGGGAAAGGGAAGAAAATCTAGGCAGATGAAATCATGTGTCCAAAGATTGTCAGCCTCTTACAGAATAAAGACTGATAAGTCTTAATTTCACTGAGCTCCCAGAGCTAAGTGGATTGGAAATACACACAACAGATAATTCTGGGAGAACCAGGCAAGTACGAGTTCTTTCTAGCATGTAGATGCTCCTTTGGTTTATCCATTTGACTGTGTATGCCCTGGAGGATTTAAAGAAGAGTCTCCCACTCCATCAGCTGGTAAATCTCATCCTCAGCTGTGACAGAAAAACCACAGACCAGTCCCGTCCCTCCAAATGTCCCAATATTTCTTGATAGACACTTCTGTTGTCTTATGTGCAATAGAATTGTAATCACCTGTATTTAAAACTAATGGATTTGAAATAACCTGCAGGCTTCCACTTTAATGAGAGTTAGATTAATGAAAAAGGACCTTTTGCCTCAGATTGCATGACAACATTTTCAAATTACATTCCTGGAACAGAGAATTCACTTATTCAGAGTAATTGGATGCTGACTTGGGTTAATACGTACAATGTCCTTAAATGAAAATGTTCTATTGTAAGTGGAACTGTATGATACCTGAGGCTTTCTCAATAGATTTGGTTGGACTCTGAGTTAATTATACTGCATGCTATTTTTTGAATGAATTCAAGCATGAATTCTACATGGTAGAGATTGGGATAATTATATTCAATTCTGCTGGGTGCCCCGCTGAAAGAATTGACCTTTTAGATAAAACGAGTCTCCCGAGCAAGAAACCTGAAGAAAGTCTACACAAAGCCGGCAGATGCAGGAGCAGAGAAAGTCTTAAGTAAGAGGGGAGGAAGTGGGGGCAGGGAGGGGGAGGCAAACTCAAGAACAGTCGCATCAGCAAGATTGATTTTTTGTCACGGGAAAGTATTTCTGTTTTGTAGCTTGTTTTGTATCCTTGGTACATAAAGGTATAATTTAAAACCATTGATTTTACTAAGCTGTTTTCTCATCAGTAACAGGGCTAAAAAGTAGCAGCATGAAGAATGAGAAGCCTACAAAAAGCCATCTCTGGAGGATCTTTGGGTATGGGGCCCCCGAGAGGGAGCAGAGGAGGGCACAGAGGGGCCAGCACAGTCCTGACCAGCAGGCTATCCTGCCTGCTAAGAGTGTGGGCGTAGAGGTCAGACTGCCTGGGTTTGAAGGATAGCTCTACTACCAGTTCCTAGCTGTGTGGCCTTAGGCTAGGCACTTACCGGCTCCCTGCCTCAGTTTCTTCATCTGCCAGATGGGATGAACCCCATAGGGCTGCTGTGAGCATTAAACAGACGTGAAGCACCTTGTATGCTGCATATTCAATAACCTTCATCTGCCTTTTTTAATACTATTGTTCTCAGTAGGGAAATCTCTCTCTCCCCCCAGGATGATGAAAGAAAGGTAACCCATTAATAGCATTAAACCTATCAGAAGGATTAAAAATATTTCTCCCCTTGGGGAGAAGGAACTGGCCTCACTAGACACTGTGTCAATGAGGTGTCCTTTGAAGGCCACAACAGAACAAGGTGAATCATTGAGCCCTGTTTTCTACCCAGCCTGGGGCCAGCCGGAGAGCAAGACATGCTCCCAACTAAAGGGACATGCCCCACTTGAGTGGCCTTCTGGAAAGCAGAGGACAGCGTGCTGTCTGCTTGGCCCAAGCAGGCTTTCACAGTGAATAAGAGGCCTCATTATTCCAAGTGTATGAACCGTCAACATGACACATACGGTATCTGTTGTTAAGCAAGCCCAGGCTCTGCCCACCACCAGGAGCAGAGAGATGACTTCAGCCTTAGACTCGAATCTTTAAGTGTTAGTGAAACTCTCTCCTGACAGTGTGACCATGTGTCCTCACTCATCGGCCTGCATGTGTACAGTCCCCTGCCCAGTGAAGTTGTAGCTCTCCCTTCTGTCTTAACCTAAACCTCTCTACTGTCGCATACACTTCTCTCCTACAGGCTGTGTTAGTTTCTCGTGGCTGCTGTAACAAATCACCATGAACGTGTCGCTTAAAACCAAAATTTGCTCTCTTACAGTTCTGAAGGCCAGAAGTCTGAAATCAGAATCATTGGCCAAAATCAAAGTGTCGGCAGGGCCACACTCTCTCCAGAGGCTCTAAGAGAGGATCTGTTCCCTGCCTGTTCTGGTTTCTGGTGACTGCTGGAATATTCCTTGGCTTTTGGCCACATCACTCCAATCTCTGCCTCTGTAGTCACATCGCCTTCTCCTCTTGGACTGTGTCCGATCTCCCACTGCCTCTCTCTTATGAGGACACTTGTGATGGACTTAGGGCCCACCTGGATAACCTAGGATTATCTCCTTATCTCAAGATTCTTAACTTCGTCACATTTGCAAACATGTTACCATATAAAATAGCATTCACAGGTTCCAGGGATTAGGATCTGATATCGCGAGCGGCCACCATTCAGCCCCCTACACAGTCTCACCATCTGACTAGTGTCCCTCTTCACTCCTCACATTTGCAAACATGTTACCATATAAAATAGCATTCACAGGTTCCAGGGATTAGGATCTGATATCACGAGCGGCCACCATTCAGCCCCCTACACAGTCTCACCATCTGACTAGTGTCCCTCTTCACTCCATTTATCAGGAGACTTTAACATGGTCAGCATCCAGCTTTCTCCACCCTCTAGGGTAAACATTCATTGACCACTGACTTGGTGTGAGCGACACAGACCCCTACCCCTGCCCAGCCCTTTCTGCCAGGTCGTTTCAAGCTTTTAACCACTTCGAAGGTACTGCTCAGGAAGGGTCCCAAGTTCTCCCTTACCTCCACTGGTAACACCTGTGGTTTTGGGTAGCGGTTGGTATTTTCCTTCGGGGAGCCATGTCCCCCCACTCTGTCCATGCAGTATGAATGGGACTGACTTTCTCCCATTTCCCATTATGGTACCTTGAACTGTATGCCTGACATAAAACTTGCTGCTGACTTAGTAAACCTTAGTAAGACTGTAAGGTAACTTGTGTGGGACCCAGCATGGCCAATGAGTGTGCTTCACTGGCCCTGGCCAGGTGAGTGCTTCTGAATGGTCACATGACCCAAGTCCCAATAAGGCTCAGACCTGGAGTTCTGATAAAACTATTGGAAAAGGGGGTCTTTCTTTTTCTCTGATGAACTTGAAGTTGGGAGGATATAAACCCACAGCTACCAGCACTACCACATGGGGGATCTGCCAGAAAATGGTGCCAACAAGAGGAAAGAAGAACAAAATGTGGAGAAGAAATACAAGATCCAATGACCAACTTTTGAATTCCTGGATCCAACCATGCCTGAAATTATATCTAACCTTGACATTTTAGTTTCATAAGCCGTACATCACGCTTTTTTGTTTAAGTTAGTCTGCATCGGGCTTTTGTCATGATTAGGAGAGTTCTCACTAAGGTACTTGCTATGCAGCTGCCCGCTAGGATTTGACTACTTGGGTATAAGCAGGAAACCTACTCAATACCACACAGTATCTCAAGCCCACCTGTTCTGTGCTCAGTATAATTGGGCCTGACACACAAAGAATAAGACTCCATCCCTCCTATTAAGGATTCTCCCCTTGAGTTGGGGAGCCAGGGACTCAGCAAACAAGTGGAGCCATGTTGCTAGCTTATTTAATTTATGGCGGTTTTCCTTATAGCTTGCTTCCTCTGACCTTCAGGTTTCTTTCTATTGTACATGAAATAACCAGCTCGACCTCAGTTCTCCTAACACAGTTGAATTTTCCCTCTGTCTGGATGTTTGATCAACATTGTTACAATCATTCTGATGAGCTGAAGTCAGGGAAGCTTCAGTTCTAGCCCCAAGAGAGCTGGCTTTGGCCTGAAAAAGCTTGGGATCCACTTCTTTATGAAACTGTCCAAGTGTGGAGACATACTCCTCCGCCACTGTTGTCATACAGATATGAACTATGTTGCTCTCCTTGTCTTGTTGGATGATCAGAATTGCCTTGGGGAGGGCTGGCCAGTTAGCTCATTTGGGATAGTGAAGTACTGATAACACCAAGGTCACAGGTTCGGATCCCCATACCAGCCAGCTGCCCCCCCCCACAACAAAAAAAGAGAAAGATTTGCCTTAGGTCCTGCTGGGGAACTCTAAAGCGACAGTATTGTGGAGAAAGCAAAGATTCTCGCATTCTCTTCCCGCTCTGACCACTAAGCCCCTTCTGACTTTGGGCATTCACTTTGCCTTCTTTGAGTTTGACTCCTCATTTCTTAAAAGAGGAATTTGAACTTGTTCATGTTTGGCATCTGGTAGAGTTTGCATATGGTGTCTTCCCAAAGCCCATGCTGAAATCTGATTCTCAGTGTGGCAGTGTTAGGAGGTATTTGGGTCATGGGGAGGGTGGATCCCTCATGAATAGATGAATACCCGCCAGGTAGTGGGGGAGGTAGTGAGTGAGTTCTCCATGTATTAGCTCCCAGGAGAGCTGGTTGTTTAAAGGACACAGGTGCCTCCCTCTCTCTCTCTTGCTTCCTCTGACCATGTGATCTTGCACCTGCTGGCTGCCCTGCTGCTTTCTGCTATGAGTAGAAGCAGCCTGAGGCCTGCACCAGATGCAGCTGTCCCAGAATTGTGAGTCAAATAAACCTCTTTTCTTTATAAATTACCCATTTTCAGGTGTTCTGTTGTACCAACACAAAAATGGATTAATACGCATCCATGTCCCACTATTTTCCATCTGTTTCCACTATTTCCATATTCATACCTTCAGGTGACCACTACTCTCTTTCTTACTGGGCCTAATCACAGCCTCAGAATCCTTCTCAATCCTGAGCTAGATGATCTTCAAGTTTCTCCTAAGCCTTAACATTATATGATAGTAAGACTTCTGGGACAAGAAACTGACACCTTCATTAAACATAGCTATTGAATTTTAATTTGGAAATCTTCCTTTTTATCAGTAGCTGTGGTCCCTTTGTCCAGAGATGTGGGGCAGGGATAGAGACCTTTTATCCTGTCTCCAGATTCAGGGGTGTCAATAGCCTACTTCAGTTGTGAGATGGTGGCTTTCTTAACAGCAGAAAGAAGGTATTCCCATAGCTCTGTGGATATTTGGAGGCAAAAAGACTCCAGCAATTAATTGCATTGTATAGTTAATATAATTAGCCAAATTTATGTATGAGGACCAACATTTGTGGTGCAATGTTTGTCATTGTTTTTTTCCTTCTCCTTCTAAAGATTCCAGTCCCTTAAATTTGTACATTATCTGTGACTGATATATCATTTATCTAGAGAATACAGTTGTCATTCACTTCATTTAATTAGCTTATGGATTCTAAATTATCTACTACCATAAAATGTGATTTTATACTGCAGATTGCAAAGGTTTTCAGAAATTTAATATGCCACTTTTAATTGGTGAAAAGTACCCTAAAGGATTCATAATATTTTTTACTGCACTTGCATTTAGGCTCAAGAGAGAGAATAAAGATGTTTAGTAAGAAATGGGATTTGGGTCAGTGAGATTGGTAATGATTTATTTGGAATAAGGCAAATCTGGAGGGATGGAGCCATAAATATAGCCATCAGAGGATTGTGTTGCAGCAGAGAGACCAGTGAATTGAAAACTGAGTATCTTCTGGTTTTCATACCCCAGTTAGTCATTTTGATGGGCTAACAATGTATTTATGGCATATAGTTCCTTTGCAGCAATGACTAAGAATAGCCTGTTTTCTGTTCTGCTTTTCCATCCATTACATCCATAATCTTCTGTGTATACGGTATTGCCCACCTTCCCTAAATACATGCTTGGCCTTACTGATGCCTCAGATCAGTTGTATGGCTGGGCGGGCATCTGTTCAGCAAAAGCAAATGGCTCTTTTTGATCCTTAGACTATTGAAATGCAGTATTGCCCACCTTCCCTAAATACATGCTTGGCCTTACTGATGCCTCAGATCAGTTGTATGGTTGGGCGGGCATCTGTTCAGCAAAAGCAAATGGCTCTTTTTGATCCTTAGACTATTGAAATGCCATACATGGTGAGATTATGATCATAATAGAGAGGCTGGATTATCGGGAGCAACCTCAAGGATTTCCACGTGTATCTGTGTTAATGCGCTGCAAGTAAAGTTTACAAAACATGACAAAGGGCATAAAATATCTAGAGCCTTGAAGAGAAGGGTTGGAAAAGGTCAAAGGCCAGGAAAAGTGGGTAAGGCTGTGAGGTCTCCACTTCCCTCTGAGACCCTCCCTCTTATTGTCCTATAAAATCAGCAAGTTACAGAGCTGGTACTCCCACCATGACCCATTCTGTCAGGTTAAGGCATTGAAAGCATCCGTTAAAAGCAAACCGGGTACGTTATTCTCTTTTAGTATACTCATGCTAATTGATTTCTTTGGTTGAGTTTGGCATGAATATATCATAATATCACAATCATAGTGATAACCAATCATAATCATAATAATACAAATAGCTACCTTTCATTGAGTACCTACTATGTGCCAGGCACTGTGCTGGAGCCTTTACATGCATTGCTTAGTTGTATCATCCCCCAAATCCTGGGAAATAGGTAATAACATAGTGCATATGTTATGGCCAGGCAAATGGGGGCTTAGAGACATGAAGTGGCTTACCTGTGATCTCACTGTTGACAGAATTGGGATTTGGGATTTGCACACAATTCTGTCTACTTCCAAGGTCCATCGGGCTAACAAGAACCCTAAAGTACTGATAAGAAGCCACAAGAGGTGCCCTCAGTGAAGCTTCTTGCTCAGGTCAGCCACTTCCAGAGGGCAGCCAGAGCTCTCCCAGGCTAATTCCACCCAGATGGAACATCTGCTGGAAGCAGGACACTGCTCTGGGAGAGGGAGTCTTCTGCCTCAGGGGCCTGACAGGGAGTATCTTTCAGGACATAATATTCTAGCTCCTTTTGATTTTCCTCTGCTAGAATATACGCACTCTTTGTTTTCAACAGGCACACGTAGAGTATGGATTCTCTGTAGCAATCTTGAAATATTTTTGAATTATTTTAGTAAAAAGTCAACATTTGGCCTCACTTGGGAAAATATAGATAGGAAAAAAAAGAAAAGAAAAGAAAAATGACTCATCTTGTAAACACATGAAAGAAAACAGCTATGTGAATATTTACAGGTGTGCATGCATGCACATGAGTATGTTTGCAAATACTTATGTACACGTATAAATGAGTTATACTTGCTTTTGCATTTAACAAGAAGAGAAATATGTCATGCACTGGTTTCAATCTCAACCTCTCTGAACCTCAGATTTCCTACCAATAAGAGAGGGCAAATAATAGAGCCCTTTTTACATAATTTTTGTGAGGACTGAATGAAGCAAACCGATAAACGACTTTACAGAGTGGCTGCATGTAATAGTACTCAATAAATATTATCTGCACTTGTTAGTATTATTAAGACTATAACACAAACATCCTTCAGTGCTATTCTTGCATAGCATCACTTTAGCACAAATTTATTGTTTTTATTATGCAAGTAAATATGCTTATCTATAAAACTAGAGATAATCAGGTAAAACCACCTGTAATCTTATTGATGAAGAAATAACTTCTGTTAAATTTAAAATACATATTTCCAACCTCTTTATATATATATATATATATATATATATATATATATA
>NW_007729297.1:184846-202627 GCF_000696425.1 Galeopterus variegatus
TATATATATATATATATATATATATATATATGATATCTGAGGCCATGCAGCACTTACTATATTACCTGCTTTCATTATCTCATGCAATTGCAGATTTTGCTACACACAAAAAATTCCAATAGCAAATAATATTCCATGGATGAGATTTAACATAATATACTGAGCCTATTGCAGATATTTAAGCTTTTTCCAAGTCTTCACTTTTGTAAGCAGTGTTGCAATGCACGGCTCTCTAACCAAATCTTTGGGTCTTGTTAGAATAAATTCCTTGAATTGCAATTTCTGGGTCAAAGCATGCAGATTTTTAAGGCTCTCAATGAGCAGTACCAGGTGTCCTTGGAAGACGTCATATGGTACTGTAAGGCAAAGCTATTGGTTCATGAGAGCAGGGTTTCCTCTGCTACTCTGCAGCAAATTTTGAATCCCAGCCTGGTTATTGTATTATGCATTGTGCTTCTGGGCCACTAATCCTTATGGTCAGCTGAAGACTAATCAGCAAATGCCTACTCCCTTTTATGTGTGTGTTAGTCTAAGGATAGCAGAGGGCATACTTGAAAGAAATAAATGATTAGGATCCACAATGGAAAAGTAAACAGAATCATAATTCATGAGGCTCCCCATTGTTCTTTCCTGCCTTTAATTCTGCAGTCATAAAGCAGACATAATCATCTATTCAATTCAACAGACCCTTATTGAACACCTACTTTGTACAAGGCTGCAAGATAGGTGCAAAAAATAATACTGAATATTTGTACAGTGTTCACACTTGACAAAGTGCTTTCATATGGCCTTAGACAAAACCTGAGCCAGAACTCAGGAGAACCAATTTCTAGAGTTGCCTCTGCCAATTAATAGAATTATGACCTCAGACTGATCTCTCTGGTCCTGGTCATAAATATCAGGCTAAGAATCCATGTCTTTTTTGTCTTACTGGGTTTGTGTGATGCTCATGTGAGGTGCTATAAATGCTCTATAGATTTGCAGATTCCAACAAACCACAAAAATAGACAGTGGTATTAAAATGGTTTTTTTAAGATAGACATAAACTGAAAAAGACCTTGGAGATCATTTAAGGCAGTGACTTTTCCAGCTGTGTTCTGCAGAGCCCAAAGGTGCTGTGGGGCCACCATGAGGACAAAGGGGAGGGAGGTTGAGCCAGCAGGGCTTGGTTCTCTGCTGCCCACTTGAACTTCCGGCTCTGGAACCAGACTGCTCATGTGCGGCTCCAGGCAAGTTACTTAAACCCGCTTGGAACCTCAGTTTTCTTACCTGTAATATGAAAATAGGGGTTGTTGTAAAGCTTAGATATGTTGGTAAGTATACGTGTACAGTGTTCAGGATCATGCAAGGAACATACTTAACATTGCTATTATTTTATGGTTCACCTTGGAGTTTTTCCTAGGGTCGGTTTTCACTGAAAATAATGTTTGAAAAAAAAAAAAAACATTGGCTTCTCTAACGTCTTTATTTTACAGATGAAAAACTTGCAACCCAGAGAAGCCAGTGTTTGTACACACACTGAGAATCTGGCACAGACACACACACACATGTGCATGTGCATACACTTTTCATCATCAGTATTGTAGCCCTCTGTTAGCTGAAACACCCATCACCAGCCTCTGGTGAGTACCTGCTCACCTGTTGGTAAATAATACAGGACAACCGTGACAATTGATTTGGGTGGGGGTTCTGGAGCTTGTGAACTACCCACATGACCCCACCACTCACGTATTGAGTAGCAAAGCTCTTCCAATGGATAAATCAATATTCTCCGTGACAGCACTAATATTTCCAAATTTCCAACAGATATTAACCCTTGAGATCTGGAAATGAGAGATTGGAATCCCCAAATTAAGTTATTCTTAAAATACTTCTCACATTCTTCATATTCTTTTCTTTACTAACTATTATAGATATGTAAAAACATTGTTGGATAAATAAGAAATAGTAACTTTGGTAGTATTTATAGAGAGTTTTACAAGGAATTTATAAAGAATATTTTCCTCTAGGAAATATTCAAATGCTGGAAAGTGCCAGCAAACATTATTGGGTAATATTTGAATGATGTAACATTCAGTTCTCCTAGCAAGGTTGAAAACACCACACAGAATCAAGGCATAGTTGCAGGACTTACTTTGCTTCTAACCTTGTTATTTCTTAGAATTCCATTCATAAGATTTGGATAAAGTATACTATGCATATAAATGTATTCATAATTATTTTATTTGCAAGAATGATTCACCATTAGCAGCATACAGGGCCACAAACACACAACTGCAGGCAAGACTAACTGAGTAGATTATGACCAACTCTCTTCCATGCTCTGGTCCTGGTTCCTGGATATGGTCTCAACCTGCGACTCCACGTGCTCATGTTTCCTGCTCTGGCTTTCTGCTTGATGTCAGTAGATTCCTTCAAATGAGTAATACCTGCATATTGATTACTAAGCTTTAACTCTCATAGGAGAATTATAATACGTTTTCTTATTTTCTCAGTTTTGGACTGATTTTTCTCAGGAGACAGAAAAACATAAATTTCCTGAGCAATGCTGGAAAGGAAGTACTACATGATACCATCTTCCCAGCCCACATGGCGTGGCTGGAAAATTCTATTTGTGTGGCTGTGTCATGTGCTGCCCAGGGTTTCAGGCCACGGATAAAGGAAGAGAGGTGGGTCAGGCCAGGAACCCGGTTCTAGTGCAGCATCTGCTGTCCACCCACCTGTGGCTCTTGGGACCAATCATAAAACCAGGGGAGGGTACACAAACAGAGGAGGGCATAGAAATGTTTCAAGGCTGGAAAACACTCTTCAAAGGACAGCTTTGGTGTAATGCCAATGTGGAAGACGGTCCAAAGGGGGCCTACTCTAGCTGATCTGAAGATGGCAAATGCTGTGACCACGTGCTCCGTGCCCCTCACCCTAGCAGGCGCTGTTCTAAGACCTCTCCTCTAAACCCCTGGACAACCAACTGCTACGTATATGCACTTCCAAGTGAACAGGAAACTCTTTCATAGGGTGTTAGCTCACTTCTATTTGATATCTGCTAGTAGGGTGGAATCATTTCTTTGTATATACAATCGGCTGTCCATATCTGTGGTTTCTGCAGCTGGGTTCAACCAACCGCAATTGAGAATATTTTTTTAAAAATTGCATCTGTACGGAACATGTACAGACTTTTTTCTTATCCTTATTCCCTAAATGATACAGTATAATAACTATTTACATAGCATTTACATCGAATTAGGTATTATAAGTAATCTAGAGATAATTTAAAGTATACAAGAGAATGTGCTTAGGTTATATGCAAAACTATATCATTTTATATAAGGGATTTGAACATTCGTAGATCTGGGTCCTGGAACCAACCCCCCACAGACACAGAGGGATAACTGTATGTAAATATTTCTGCAGATATGCGTGAGTGTACGTGTGTGTTTTCTTTCTTTCTTCATTTCTTTCTCTCTTTTTCTACTCTCCCAAGTCAAAGGATCTAAAAGCACCAGTGCTCTGTCTTCAACAGGAATAAAGGTTGCTTCTTCTCTGTGACATGTGTGTCAGTCTCATGACCTTTCTGAGCCCTTATTCTGATGGTTTTTTCTTAATAATTGGAAAAACAAAGCACAAACATGGGAGACATGAAAGAAAATTTTAAAAATTGAGATTCCAGGTTATGTGGTTGGTACCGACCACGGCTGCTATCAGTGTCTGGAGAGGAAGGAGATGGATGGGAGCCAGAGTGGCCCAGGAATGCTTCTGGGAGGAGGTGGTTGTTGAGCTGGGGCTTGCAGGATATGTAGTATTTGAAAAGGTAGCAGAGTAGAGAAGAGGCATCTCAGGGAGCATTGCAAAGGAGAGGAGGAGGACACAGACTGGGTTTAAGAGAAGGGCACACTTGGGAAAAGAAGAGAATCAGGTCAGGGTGGACCAAAGAAACCAGGTGTCAATATCCCAAGGATAGTAATGGATTGGTTTGTTTGCTGGTTTACTAATTTTTATTAGAATTTTATAATTATAAATTATAACAGTAACATATGGGAGAACATTCAAATAATTCAGAAAGGTAGAGAGTGAGAAATAAATGTTCCTCCACGTATCCCTCAGACTCCAAATCCTGACTCGTGTTCTGTGACTCTTACACAAGCGCATGTAAGAAGTGAATATCCTTTTTCTTTTTAAGCAAATCGAGTCACACCAAACATTTAGTTGTTACATGCTCATTTTTAAAAAGCAACAATTCTTTTTTTGTAGTGTACACCTTTTTCTGTTTCAACAGATAGCTGCTTGCCCTTATATTTAACTACTCCATGGTATTTCACTGTGTGAACATGCCATAAAATGTTTTACCAGCCCTTTATTAAAATCCAGTTGCACTGTTTCTGGGCTTTCATTTTATTAACAGCACAGCAATCACCTTCTTATTCCTCTACTGCTTCTCCCTTTTTCACGTATACCTGTGAGATAAATTCCTGCAAGTGAGCGGCCAAGTCGCATGATATGCACATTTGAAATGTTGAGGGCTATTGCCAAATGACCCTCCAAAAAGATCCACATTTACTTCCCATCCACGGTGTGTGAAAATGTTTCTTTCCATCTGTGAGGAGCACATGGGTTAAGAGACACAGTTGCTCAGCCTGAAATAAATAATTTCTCTGCCATCTCATTGTGGCAGGATCTCGGAAAAATTCTTTAACCAACAACCTCTTTATGTCTCTATTTGTTCACTTGAAAATGGGAATAAAAGTATATTTATACCATGAGGTTGTTACAAGCATTAAATGAGATGATGAGAACATAAATGCTTAACCAGTGCCTTGTACACACTATGAAGCAAACAAAGGCAACCTTCATATAATAGCTGCTGACACCCTGACCCTGTGTCCCTTCACTCTTATCCCTTCGGTGCATGCTGCCCAATCGCCAACTTCCCACTGGTAGCACCTGCATTTCTTTGTCTTGGGCTTTGTTGGCTGCCAGGGGCTGCTTAGTCCACACAGGCTCATTGCAGGTCAGAAGAGCTGGGAAATTAGTAACCACCCCAGCCCCCAGCAGCCTTTGACTAGTGTCTGATGGGATTTGGTGTATAAATACCCCCAGCTCCCTCACCCCTCAGATGCAATAACTCTGAGTGTTCCCCTCTTCCTCTCCTCCCAGTTCCTCGGTGGCATGAAGCTCCAGCAACGAGGGAACCTTGCTCAATTTCTTCCCTTCCCTTCCCTCTCTGCATCCCCATTCCTCTGCTGGCATTTCCTGGAAACCCTCCCAAATCAACTGCTTGTGCTCAAGCACCTGTCTCTGGGTTTGCTTCTCGGCATTCCAAATTAGGACAGATTTTTAAACTTTGTCAATCTGTTAAAAATAAGATAACACTGTTTTAGTTTTTATTTCTTTAATTAAAAGTGACATCGGGCTTCTTTTCATATGTTACTGGCCAAATACATTGCTTTTCTCTGCTATCTGCCTGTTCCTGTACTTTGCTCGTTTATCTATTGGACTGTTTGTCTTTTCCTTATTGATTTGTAAGAGCTCTTTGTAAATAATAAAAATTAGCCCTTTGTCTATTATGTGATACTGTTTCTCACATTGCTGCTTCGCTTCTGATTTTGTTTAGGACTCTTTTTTTCCTTTCTCTCTCTCTTTCTTTTCTTTTCTTTTTTTTTATTTTGGACATACAGAAGTTTAAAATTTTAATGTAATCAAATAGAAGATCAGATTTAAAGTCACTGTTTCTTTCCATTCATTTATTGCTTTGGTTTTAGTTCTTCCCATAAAAGAGGCAGATATGAATGGATGAAACACTCAGGCAAGAGGGGGCTTGTCAAGGCACTCTTCTGTAAACAGATAACTTCATATAGATAGATAGATAGATAGATAGATAGATAGATAGATAGATAGATAGATAGATAGATAATAGATTCATGCAGCTATAAATTATATATATATATAAAATAATATGCACACACACAGTGAAGTTCTAGCATTGATTGCTAATCTCTCGTCTCTGGAAATTATCCATGTGTGACCGCAGAAATTCTCTGTTCTGGGTGCATTTCTTTCTTGTTTCATAAACCAAGTTTTGAAGCACCAGCATGCTTTTGTTATCCAGACTGGCCTCGGTGGAAGAAGATATTTCTTATATTTAACGTCCATTGCAAAGAATTCTCAATTCCTCTGTGTGCAGCTGCTCAGAGTTCAGTATTGGGAATTATCAACTGCATATTTAAAGTTCCATCAGTCTCTCTCCTTCATATCTTAAGATAGAAGGGTTGTTTCCTTTCCCTCTGCTTTCATTGCAGCCTTCAGAATGTCTGCAGCCTGGGTTTGGGCTGTTAGATTGGTGCTGCAGTATCCAGGCCTGCCTTTTTCTGACTTGGCTGTGTCTGGGAGTCAGAAGCTGAGGGGTGGGTGGGGAGAGAGCTTCCCCACTCCCAGGCTGTAGATGGAATCTGCAGCTTCAGGTGGAAAGCTCTGTGTTGGTTTAGGGCATGGATTCTCTGACTCCCCCTCATTCCTTTATCAAGTGTCCCCCATTGGCTGCAGACACCTGTTGGGGGGTGGGGAAGTTGCTCTTTAACAATTTCATGCCCACTGTAGGTAACACTAGCACATTGGTGGCACAAGTGGGGAGTACAAACTTTTTTAAAAAAAACAACTTATCTAGGTCACCAAATGCAACCAAAGGATATGAAGGCATTTCTTTCTGTTCTTTGAAGATCTCAAGCTCATTCCCACCTCAGGGCACATCTATTACTCTTCCTCTTTCACATTATTAAGACTCCGCTCAAATGTTCACCCATTTAAAGAAACCTCCTCTCCCACTGACCATGCACTGTCACTTTTCTACTTTATTATTTTTTTCAGAGCACTGATCTCTACCTGGCATTGTGTTATTCACCTGTTTACTTGCTTATGGCAGCCTGCCCGCTAGAATGTACTCTCCATGAAAGCAGGGACTTTGAATTGGGTCCATAGCACCTGACAACACACAGTAGGTGCTATATATATTGTATACATAGCATGTGATTGTCAACATGACTCTTTCTGTGAAAGGGAGGGGTCCAGGATGGGTAGGGGGAATCGCTACTGACCCTCAGCTGAGGATGGCCTGAGAACTTCTCGCTGGCTGCATGGTCACAGCGCCCATGGAACAGACAGATGCCTTCCATTCTTCAGAGAGGACTGAGGACTCATCCTAGATAATGTCCAGAGTGTCACTTGTGTTTAAAATTCCCAAAAGGAAATATCTGAACCTGTGATGTCAAACAGAACTTGGGGCTTGCTCTAGGAAGTGGAGCTAGAAGAAAAGCACAGAAATAACAGAAAGGAAGGAGAGCCATTTGGAGAGGAGACCAAAGCTAAGAAGGCACTGCTTGAAAGAGGAAAAGGGGGTCTCCGTGGTGAGCGCCCCCGGGAGGCCCAAAAGGAAGAGGAAAACAGAATGGTGCATACTTGCAAAACTTTCCAGTGCATGGGCCAATTGACACAAGACCAGGAGAGGACTTACACAACTTAGGGGACAACCGTCTCGTGGTTGTAATATATTACTTTTTAAAGGCAACATGGAATGTGTTATTCCCATTCTCTCCCTCCGTGTCTTTCCCTGTGCATCTCTCTCTCTCTCCTACTGTCTCCATCCCTGTCTCACTGTCTGTCTTATTCTTGCTCTTGATCGCTCTCTTTTACGCTCTGTGTGTTTTACTATGTCTGCCTCTCTCTCCTTCTGAGATTCTTTTACGATGGCTGTGTCAGAGGTTGGTTTTGCATGCAAGCTCATCAGCAGTCATTTGAGTGGATTCCATAAAAACTTTCTGAAACCAAATCAGATGAAAGCTGACCCATAAACTGGGTAAAACAAAAGGGCTCTTTGGACTTGAAAAGGTTAGAGAAGACTGCAGGGGCTGCACACACTGTTCGATCGTGCTCGAAGCTGGGGTTTTAATTTAGTTTTCCTATTTACCCCGTAGAAGTTCCTCACTGCTCAACTGCTAATGCATTTCCAACTGAAATTTTGTAAATTATATTGGGAAACATTCGCAGCTAGAATAGATCGTGCAAGCACTCATAATGGCTTCCTGCTGCTGCGTCTGGCAATATGGGGCTCTTGGGGAGCAATGTGTGTGTGCACTCACGTCTTTAAGAACTCTCTCTACCTTGTCACTCCTGTCCAGAGGCTTTGCATTGTCAATGCCTGACTGCAAGCTGACCTAGACTTTCTATCAGCCCTAAAAGCTGGGCCTTGGCATTTCTCTTTTGCCATCTTGACAGAGCACCCCCTAAACACTTTCTTGTCCATCTTTAATAAAATCACGTCCCAGTATATAAGCACACAGAACACTTCTAAAGTATAGCTCTGGCCATGCTGTTCCTCTGCACCAAAACCTTCAAGGGTGCCCCATTGCCTACAAATTAAAATCCCAGTTTTGTTTGGTTTAATTTGGTTGTTTTTCAGCAAGGCATATAAGGTTATCTAAAATATGGACCCCGAGCTGATCTATTTTCCTAACAATATATGTTGTTTCTCCTCTTCATGGATGAAATATATCGCATCACTGCTCACCCCTCTCTGCTTTCACCCTAGACTAAGGCCTCATCTCTCATCTGGACAAATGAGTGCAGCCTTCTACCTGGCTTCCACATCTACCCTTGTCCCTCTCCCCCAGCCCCACTTCACTCTCAGGATAAAATTCAACTCCCTTCCTATGATCTGCCAGGCCCTTTGTAATTATTCTCTAGCTGCTTTTCTCAAACACAGCATGCTCATCCCTCCTACTCAGGGCCTTTTATTTGCTGCTGTCTCTGTCTGATACCCTCCTTCCTTAGACAGCACATGGATGGCTACTTTAATTCCTTCAGCTCTCTGTTCAAACACCATCTCAAGAGGCCTTCCCTGTCCACCTGACTAATGGCATAAAGGATTTATGTATTGTCTCTCCCTGTGAGACAGAAAGTGCCTCCCAAATCCATCCTTCCAATCTCCCTTTAGGAAGAAAACCCCCAAGTATTATCTGTGCAAGTGGCCACCCAGCTAGAGACTAAATTTACCAGCTTCCCTTGCAGCTAGATGAAACCATGTGACTAAGAGCAGATCAATAGGATGTGAGCAGTAGTGCTGCACCCTTGAAGGACACATCCTGCCCTACACTCCCCTCTTTTCATCTTTGACCATGCAGATGACAACATGCTGGGGTTGGCAGAGCAGTGTAGAAGTAACCTGGGCCCCTAAATGACTTGTGAAGCAAAGCCACCTTCTCCCCAGATCCCCTACTTCGACTTTCAGAGAAAGAGAAATAAACCTATCTTGTTAAAGCCATCATTACTTCTGTTAATGCAGCTGAACCAATGTATGAACTAAAATACATGCATGAACCATATCAGCTCCAAGAAGGCAGGGACATGTTGTGTATTCTCAGCACTTAGACTGATGATTGGCATGTCATAGCCACTGAATCTTCATTTCTCCTGCTATAAAATGGAAGTGTGGCAGTCATTCAATTCCATTGGGGAGATGCAGAGATGGTGAGGCATCGGAGCTACGTGGGATGCCATTAGTGTCCCTTAGCGGAAGGGCTGTCACTATGTGACCCAAATTCAGTCATTTCATCCTCTTACACCAGAGCCCTGCATGCCACCAAGTTGCTTCCTGTGACTCCCTAGAGGGAGCCTTCGTCCAGCTACTGCCCATCACACAGGCTTGGCCTCTACTCACCAAGTAAGAATGGATGGTCTGGCTGCAAGAGAGCAGCCAGGCTTAGTTCACTAGGAGAGGAAGGGGATCTGGGGAATTCAGAACCATTTCCCCTTGGCTGTCCTCTAGAGGCAGTTGAGGAAAGCAGATGGTGTGCTGACACAGGGGGCAGGTGGTTTCCCCATGCCTAATTGGCAAAAGTAATCAAGCCAGTAAGCTGGAAAAGAGAACACATATTCCTAGAGCACACCATGGGCTTTCAACAGGAGTGAACCCCAGAACCCATGCGAGCCATGTGCTGATCTCTGAGCGGGCAGCGTCATTCATATTTTGGTGAGAAGAATGGGGATTTTTTTTTTTTTTAACTCAGTTATTTATCTATTGGTTTAGGAGGCTTAGCCATTTAGAGAGCAGCCAAGTGACTTTCAGTGAGGTTTACTGAGGCATTTATCAAGCAAATGTTGTGTACCTACTGCATACCCTGCACTATGCCATATACTCTGAAAGGCATGGAACAGAGAAGGGAACAAGCTCTTTTCAAGTGCACATCAGGCTCCAGATCCTGTGCAGTCTATGCATGCATTTTCTTATTTTGTCCTCACAGCACCCTTATGAGCTACATGGTATTCTTACAGATGATAAGGCTGAGGTTCAGAGAGGTTAAACATCATGCCCAAGGCCACACAGCCAGGAAGAGATGGGGCAGGGACAGGGCCCTGGACTAGGTGGCTCCAAAGACCATCTTCTTTACATAGCAAGTTCATACTCTCTCAGAACTGACTGTTAGTCACTTGTTAATAACAGTAGTTAGTGGCCGTCTACAAACAAGTCTTACTGGAGTATAACATAAGTGCAAACAAGTACACCTGTCATTAGGGCACAGCTCAATTTTCACAAAATGAACACACCCATGTAACCAGCATCAGATCAAGAAACAGATCACTGAAGCACCCATGAAGCCACCCCTGCCCCCTTCCAGTTACTACCTCAACCCTTCAGGTGACCCATTCTCCTGACTTCTAACAGGATAGATTCATTTTGAACTTGATATCAATGGAATCACATAGGTTATACTCTTCTGTGTTTGGCTTCTTTCACTGAGCGTGAAGCTTGTGAGCTTCCTCCAGGTGGCTGTGCATGGTTGCGGTTCTTCCGTTCTCATGTCTATACAGCCTTCCACTGTGTGAAGCTTCCACAAGCTATTTATCTGTCTACTCTTGATGGGCATTTGGGCACTTTCCAGCTTTGTGCTATTACAAAGGGTGCTCCCATGAGCATGAAAATGTCAGTATCTGTCATTCGGTGGACCCATGGATGCATTCCTGTGAGGTGCAGACCTAGGAGCACTGTGCTAAGCCTTTGTATGCAGTCACTTACAGAGTTCCCATAGCAACCCCAGGAGCTGGTACAATCATTAGCCTGACTTTACAGATGAGCGAGTTAAGGCTTGCAGAACTTCAGTGATGTTCCCGAGGTCCTCCAGGTACAAAGTAGTGGGCCACATATAAACCCAGGTCTTTGTCTTGAGAGCCTGAACTCTTAATGGCTACATTCTACTATAACATGCTCACCCCAAGCAGACGAACAAGACTCACTTAAAGAGCAGCAGCATAGCAGAGAGCAGCTAAGAGCAGAGACATTGCAGCTGAACTGCCTGGGTTTAAATCCCAGCCTCACCACTTACTAGCTGCGTTACTTTTGCCAAGTCATTTCACCCCTCTGTGCCTCAGTTTCCTCATCTGTAAATTAGGGATTGTGGGGAAGATTAAATGAGTTAATGCATTCAAAATCCCAACAGCCTGCCCAGAATGGGCAAATGCAAAATAAATCAGAGCTTCTATTAATATTGTGGGGTGAATAACATTATCTGGTTATTGAACAAAGCAAAATAGCTCTAAAAATAGGTTTAACATCGCATGGTTTGCTCCAGATTATTATAGCTAAAAGGGAGCTACGAGATCCCTGAGTCCAAGGTCTCCCCTTTACAGAGCAGAGGGCTGAGGCAAAAGGAGGTAAAGGAAGGAAAAGTCTCCTCCAGGCCACCCAGCCAGTTAATGGAAGGGTTGGGGCTCAGTGAATGCTGACTGGGCTCTTTCATGACAGCCCATGGTGCTGTAAGATGAGAGAGAGGTCTAGATATGTTCATTTTGCCCCATTAAATAGCTTTTAAATCAACAGCAGAAATTTCCAGCTCTCATTTCCCCCTCCAGCCGCTGATCTTGGTCTTTCCTTAAAGTTTCTTTGTTAAGAGAAGCCTTTCAGGTAGGGTGAGTAGCTCGTTCAGGTTTCCCTTGGACTTTCTGAGTTTTAGCATAGACAGTCTTACTTCAGTCCCAGGAAAACCAGGACAATTGGGACCAGATTGCAGGCTGCTACCTGGCTGTTTTACTGAGTTTCCCTGAGTTAATCATTCCAGGAACCTGTGTTGTTTGTTTAGATGCCTTGTTGCTTCAGAAGAGCAGGAATCCAGGCAGCCAAGACTTGAATCAAAGCAATTATTTTCCCCAAAACAGGGGCTACTCTTTCAGAGAGGAGTGAACAGAAACTGTGAACAAATTTCAGAAATATGTAGGTGGACATGTGCATGTGTGACATTTGTGTGTCATTCTGCAGTTGACTGCTAGTTCAGGTGTGTTTTCTCAGTTGATGCTCACACATCGATGAGAATGTTCCCATGTGTTGACACAAACACACACACATGCATGCACACACAGACACATCCATGCACACACAGACACATGCATGCACACACAGACACATGAATGCACACACAGACACACGCATGCACACACAGACACATACATGCACACACAGACACATGCATGCACAATACATACACGCGTCCACACACATACACATGCCTGCACAGACACATGCGCATACCAGCACGCACACATGTACACACTCACACACTCCAGAACCTATTTTGTTCACCTATACACACACCTATTTTATTCACCGCTCCCCCCTCCAAGCTATACATAATGGATGCTCAGTAAATATTTGCCAAATGATTGAAAGCACATATATGTTCTATATATTCAGGACTGTGTCATGAGCCACTGGAAGAGCAGCAGAATTGGAATCAGATGGATGTGGCTCTGAGTGTCACGTCCGCTGATTTTAAAGTCACTCAAACACAGATGCCAGTGGGAGCCGGTAGGTAATACAAACATATGAAAGAGGGAGATCCGACCACAGGAGCTGGGCACCACCCTCCCCCCTCCCCATCTAAAGAGGGCAGCCTCCACCCACTTCCAATATTTGCTGCCAAATAGCAAATCTGGATTTTGGGGGGGTGGGAGGAAGGATGGGGATCAAGTGTTAGAAGCTAATAAAAAAACAAAAAAATACTGTGTGTGCCAAATAAAATAGAACTGAGGGCTGTGTTACGTTCTCAGGCCCCCGAGTTTGCAACCTTTGACTTACAAGTTATGGAAGCGTGTATACTTTGCTGAGTCTCCCCAAGCCTCAATTTTCTCTTCTGTAAAATGGGGAGGCTACTGCCTGCCCTACTGTCCTCTTGGAAGTGCTGTGAGGCACTGTGTGAAAGCACACGTGACATGTTGTTACTCTGTGCCCCCCCAGGGCAGCAGCTCATGTTCAGCATGCTGTCGGAAGCGATATATTTATTAATGCATATAAACTTTCTAAATATGTTTGAAAGTTGTAGTGCTTCTCCTGCAACGTCAGCTTATAGCCGGAATACTTTTTTTTCTTCTTTTCTGCATTTCAATAGAAATGTTGAGCTGATAATTTTAGGTCATAAATTGACCAATGGCTTTGAAAAGAGTCATTTTGCTGAAGTTAAAATTCCCCTGAATTTAAAGCCAATCCATCCAGTCAGTGGAATGAAGAGAGATTTTATATTTTTAGTGGAGTCCAGCCCCCTTGGTCAGGTGGGGACAGATGGGTGTTGGCAGACAGATCTATCAGGGCTCAAGCTAAGAAGCAGAACCCATGAGGACATATGTGTTTTTGCAGGGATGGGACCTCACGCAGGGGGCAGCTGGCCACGCCATCTCTGTAAGGCCCTTTTCCCCACGCCTGATGCTGGGACTTGAAGTCCACAAGGCAACAGTCAAGAAGGGGAGGTGGGTGGAAGGGGTGTATCGGGAGGAGGAAGCAAGAACAAGCTAGAACACACAGCAAGAGCTGCAGTCCAGGAGGACAGGCCAAAATCTGTGCCAGCTCCTGTTGTCTCTGACCTTAATGGGGTAGGCACCCCACAGGAATCTGAGATGCTGAAGGTGGATCCAGGGCAAGGTGATTCTGCAGATACATGAGGACATGTGAGTGCTACGACATGGCCACTGCCTCCTTTTTGCCCTCCAGACCTCCTATAGGAACATCCTTTGTGGCCCACTTGGACCTGCAGTCCACAGGGAAGGGGACTCTGGGAAATGTAGGTCAGCCTAGCTAAATGGACACATTACAAAGCCACCACAGCAGGTTAGGTGGGATTAAATTATGTCACAGAAGAAAGAACGTTAACCCCAGATGAGACTGGGAGCTTAGTGGCCAACACTAGATGCCTGTTTGTTCTAATGGCAGGAGAGCTGGGTTTGAGTTACTTGGACACATGCAACAGGTCACCGGAGAGGGACAGGCCAGGATCAGAGCAGAGGGGAGGCGGGCTGAAGGCTGCTCCAGGAACCAGTCTATTCCGAGCCTTTAAGGAGCTCAAGAGAAGGGATAGGCCTGACTCCTGCTCCAGGGAGGGTGATAGCAGGAGAAGAGCCTTGCTGAGCAGGAGAATGGCGGGAGCTGAGGCCACTTACGTCTGCACGCTCCTCACATCCGTACGCTCCTCAGGGGCCAGAAGGAGAAACACAAAGAGGTCTTGACAAAGGAGGGTTCCGAGGGGGGGAACTCTTCAGGACACCTTTGAAGAGGAGGGTCACTGGGCTGAGGGGGTGAGCGGTGAGGACGTCTAAAGCTTGGTCACCACCTCAATGAGTTTGTAGTGTGAGAGAGGGAGAGAAAGACCGACTCATGATCAGTAGACAATAAGCCTATTTCAAAGATAGGGATCAGTAGGGTTAGAAAAATAAAATAAACAAAACAAAACGAAAAGCCTCTGTGTAGCATTTTATAATATTCCCTTCCTACTCAGAAATCGCCCATAGGTCACCTCACCCAGTCTCCAGGCTCCTGCTGTCCCCTCAGTGATGGCCTCAGGTTGGGCACCTGACTGAAGGGCAGTCATCCACTGGCTGAGGTGCTGAGCCAGTCTGACTCCCGCTTTCTCCCAGAAATTTGAATTAGGAGACACTGAGAGCCATGAGGACATTAGGCAGGTAGCTGTGGGGCTTGAAGCAGAAAGGTTTGCAAATAGGAAGGAGAGGCAGGGTTTAGAGAAAGTGGCCATCTTGGGCCGTGCATAGGCCAAAGTGTGATGGGAGAAATACCCAGGAGAGAGAGCCGGAATGGAGCAGAGAGGGGCAGCAGCCCCCTCCCCAAGCCTCTCCAGCCCAAAAGATATATGAGCGTCAGGACTTTTCTAGTCTCTATGAAGAAGTTTTTGTTTATAGATGTCTCCCGAGCCCTGTATCCTTATGATAGTTTCCACCTTGCTTTAGCTAACTGAGGAGACCCTGTTACTAGAGCAAAAGCTCCTTGACTAATTAAGGCTACACTTTTACCTCACCCCATTCTCTCAATGACCCAGTGAGACGGACACCCACAGGGTCTTCCTCAGGAAAAGTCGAGCGACAGGGCCAGAGTCAGCCAGTGTGTGGGAGAACCAGGACTCAAAGCCAGGCTCTCAGACCCTAAATCTTTGCTCTTCCTCTTTACCACCTCGTCCCTCCAGGGTCTGGAAAGTTTGAAGACTCCAGGCAGCAGGTGCAATGTGTTTCTGTCTTTCCTCTTAGAGCTGAAGAGCAGACACTGGTCAAGGCTGGAGGGATGTGAGAGCAAGGGCCAGAGGGCTCATGGAACACTCTGGAAGCTGGACCCTCCTCTCAGCATCTGCTTCTGGGGGTGCCGTCCAGGGAGTTCACAAGCAGCAGCCACATGTGTGAGTAGTGCCCAGAGAGGACCCTGGGAACAAGGTGGTGACTCTGAACGGGTGCCAGGAGACTTTGGTTCTAGCACCTGGTTCCTGCCTCACACTTCCCATGGCAGGGAGCAAACAGGGTCTCGCATCTGCTGAGGGGCTATTTGGAAAGAGTAACATTTAAATAAGAGAGTGCAACGTGGTCACACTGGTCTCGGAAAATGCATAAAGCAAATGGCCTGAAGAATATGCTCAGGCCCTTTGTATCTCCCTCCTTGGATTTATTCTAAAGAACAACTTAGTAAGGAACTGAAAGAAAATCCTGCATGCAGAAAGATGTCCGGGGTTGTGTGCCAACCCCAGTCTGGGCCCTGCTTTCTAATCTATAAAATGAGGTCTGTGAGGTAAGGGAGCCCGTCACTCCCTGAGCAGGTGACACCACAGGGTGGCACTCAGACTTCCAGCCTCCCTGGCCCCATGCAGGAAGACGGCCTCAGGCTCCTCAGACCCAGGGCTTCTGTCTGCATGAGTCATGCCTGGTGCTCTGACACTACAGCCCAGAAAGCCCTTCATGAGGCCACTGCTCTGCCACCACCTCGGGTCCTACCACTGCCTGGCTGACGAGGATCCAGCACACATTTCTGGTCTTTAAACACACCAAACACTTCCTTTTCTCAGGGCCCTTCCATCTACAGTTCCTTTTGCCTGGAACTTGGATAGTTCCTTCCAAAATACCACACATGGGATGGTTTAAACAATAGAAATTTATCTTCTCGCAGGTCTGGAGGCTGGAAGACCACCATCAAGGCATCGGCAGGGTTGGATTCTGGCCAGGCTTGCAGACAGAGCCTTCTCACGGTGTCCTCATGTCTTCTGTCCTCTGTGTGTGCACATCTCTGGTGTCCCTCCGTGTGTCCAAATATTTTTCTCCTATAAACACACTAGTAAGATTGAATTAGGGCCCACCCTGAAAGCCTCATTTTAACTAAATCACCTCTTTAAAGGCCCTTTCTCCAAATACAGTCACATTCTGAGGTATTGGGGTTAGGGCTTCAACATATAAAGGCTGGCAGGGGGGAGATTCAGCCCATAACACCACCCTTCAAGTCTCTCCTCAAATGTCATGTTTCCAGGAGCATCTCCATGGCCTCCGCATGGAGCCGTGCAGGGAGCTCACCGTGGGGTGATGCCAGGCTGGGTGGGGGCTGACATCAGCCCTGCTCTGCTGGCCAACCCCTGGGCACCACGTGGAGCTGTATCTGTCCATGGGGAAGAGAGATTTTGCCTTCACCAGAGGCACTGCCTGCTCACAAAGCCATGCACCCATGGGCCATGTCTGCCCAGAGGGGACACCTTGTTCGAACTCTAATAAAGGCACTCCATAGGCAAGTGGAAACACTGCTTTCCCAGCCCCCACATTGCCACCTGCCTTCCCTTCACCTTCTCGCCCTGTCACTCTGGTTGTTTTATTTGACACACTTACAACAACACGTCATGGTGGTTTAGAGTTTTGTTTTGTGTTTGGCCATCTCACCCCACTAGCAGGGACCTTGTCCTATTCAGAGTCACTTTCTCAGCCCCCAGTGCAGAGCCTGGCACTAAAGTCAGCTCACTGGAGGAAGGAAAATGCTTTACCAACCCTTCCAAGCCCTGCCTGGCAGACGCTGAACTCCTCTCTGCTCACGTGTGCTCCCAGGTCCCATGAGCTCACCCCGGGAGGACAGGGCACTGGGTGAGAGAACCGAGCGGCTTTCCAAGGAATGGGTAGGGAGACAGGGTCACCAGAGGTCAGGTGGCTGCTGGCTGGCCTGAACCCCAGCTGGTGGAACTGCTGAGTGAGATGGAAAAATGTCTCAAGCAGAGAGGAAGGAGTTGAGTGGGCCTTGGAGATGTATAAGGTGCGCTTGTGGGGAGAGCGAAAGACGCACTGCAGCCGTGTGAAAGAGCCCACAGTCTGCCTAAAAATGCCAGCGAAGCCAGAGCCAGTGAAGCCAGAGCCAGCTCAGATAGGTGGGAAGCATGCAGGGCCCTGACGAATGGGGGCATGACTCTGTGTGGGCAGCCCGTAATACCTGCAAGGCCAGCTTGTAAATCACTG
>NW_007729297.1:204150-215226 GCF_000696425.1 Galeopterus variegatus
GCTGGCTCTGTTTCCTTCCCTGGTTTGCAGTCAGGACTAGAAAGCTGGGCTGGAAAGGGTTCAGTCTTCCTGGCCAGACCTCATCATGAAAATTTTCATTTTTTACATCTGTAGGGCACTTTAAGATCCATGAAATATTTTTACAACCATGGTCCCATGGAGCCCCGCAGCATTCTTGGGGTGATTTATTATCCCCATTATACAGATGAGCAAACTGAGGAGCAGAGAGACAAAGAGACTTGGCCAGATCACCAAGCAAGGACTCTAACCCAGGTCTCCTGACTTGCAGTCCAGTGTCCCTACACACTCCCCTGGATGCCAGACTGGGTCCTTCCAGGGAGCCCAGGCCCTGGGGCAGAGTATACAGGGGCTTGGGCCCTGGGAAAGGACAATGGGCCTGCCTCTCTTTACAGCAGGCTTGGGCAATGGAGAAACTTCTGACCCTGATGGTTTGCAGGAGGGGTGATGGCTTATTTGATTTACTCTCTGTCTCCCCCACTAGAATGTGAGGAGGTCCATGAAGGGAGAGAGATTAATCTGCTTTGTTCACTATGTTTCCCTAGTACCTAGACGAGTGCCTGGCACATAGTAGGTGCTCAATAAATATTTGGTAATGAATTAGTGGGTAAACAAATAAATGAAGTAACCTGCCTCAGGACAGAGGGTCCTCCTTCTCCAGGTACCACCTAGTATCCCTTTTCTAGTCCCTCAGACCCTTCCTGGCTCTTTCCACTCTGAGAGGGTCTGCGTGCAAGGACCCAAGAGTCCTGTTTAGAGAGCAGAGTTTGCATCTGTTAGTCACAGCCTGTCCTGGAAGGAGAAGACTTCGGTTGGAGCCAGATCCCATCCCATACCTCCCAGACATTCTTTTCTCCAACTCTTCAAAAAAATAAATCAGCAAAATGTCAGTTTGTCTTTCTTTGGAATCAAATCAAATAATTCAATCATTATGCAAACATTTGAGTAGTGCCTCTGCAGCAGGCCCTGTACTAGGCTCTGCAGATGCCACAGGGCACAAGCAGGGCCACCGTCCCACATGCAGGGCCTCTGAGAGTGCAGACGAAGAGAGCCATGGCCACCAGCGAGCCTGGCCCTTTGCAGTTGTCTACTGTTGCGTAGCAATCTACCTTACATGTTGTGGGGTAAAACAACACCACCATTTACTACTAGTATCTTTCACGATTCTGGCTCTGGCCTGGTACCCCTCATGAAATGACATTTGGATGGTGGCTGGAGTCACCTTGAAGGCCACTCATGTCTGGTGGTTAAAGCTGGCTGTTGAGTAGAACCTATGAGGTTCCTCCATATGGCCTGGGCTTCTTTGCAACATGTTGAGTGGGTTCCAAGAGGAAATATCCCGAGATATCCAGGTGGCAGCTGTGTCACCTTCTATGACCCAGGAAGTCATTAGGGTCTCTGCTGCCAACTCCATTGGTTGAGGCAATCATAAAGACCCACTCAGGTACAAAGAGAAGGGTCAGGGATCCCATCTCTTGATGATGGAGTGGCAAGGCCTTGCTGTAAGCAGAGTATGTAGGGTGGAAGACACTGTATGGGTACTTAGCACGATCCAGTCTGTCATACCTAAGATCCTGGGGTGGGGGAGGAAACCTGCTCCCTTTTCCTTCCTTCCCCCTCCTTGCCTCCCTCCCTCCCTGCCTGTCCCAGCACATGCCAAGGCCAGGCTGGGTGGGAAAGGGCTCCTGTTGACCCTGTTTTCTGAGACAACTTCCAGGTCAGTCCACCAGCTGTGACCGTGGAACTCTGGATCCTCAGCTTTCAAATCAGAGTAAGAAGAGCCCTAGAGGCCCTGCCTCATGATGTGATCATGGGGTGGCTGAAGGGACAGAATATTTAGAATCCAGCAAGCTGGCTGTGAATCCCAGCTCCTCTGCTTTCTATCCCTGTGTCCTCAGGACAAAAGCAATGACAATATCGAATATTTACCAGGCCCAGAGCCTGTTTATTTTTCTACTTAAATTTCATGACCACCTAATACCCAAAAGGTGATTATCTTTATGCCCTTTTTGTAGATTAAGAAACTGAGGCTCAGCAAGGCTAAATCNTCCTGTTTAGAGAGCAGAGTTTGCATCTGTTAGTCACAGCCTGTCCTGGAAGGAGAAGACTCTGGTTGGAGCCAGATCCCATCCCATACCAACCAGACATTCTTTTCTCCAACTCTTCAAAAAAATAAATCAGCAAAATGTCAGTTTGTCTTTCTTTGGAATCAAATCAAATAATTTAATCATTATGCAAACATTTGAGTAGTGCCTCTGCAGCAGGCCCTGTACTAGGCTCTGCAGATGCCACAGGGCACAAGCAGGGCCACCGTCCCACATGCAGGGCCTCTGAGAGTGCAGACGAAGAGAGCCATGGCCACCAGCGAGCCTGGCCCTTTTCAGTTGTCTACTGTTACATAGCAATCTACCTTACGTGTTGTGGGGTAAAACAACACCACCATTTACTACTAGTATCTTTCACGATTCTGGCTCTGGCCTGGGACCCCTCATGAAATGACATTTGGACGGTGGCTGGAGTCACCTTGAAAGCCACTCATGTCTGGTGGTTAAAGCTGGCTGTTGAGTAGAACCTATGAGGTTCCTCCATATGGCCTGGGCTTCTTTGCAACATGTTGAGTGGGTTCCAAGAGGAAATATCCCGAGATATCCAGGTGGCAGCTGTGTCACCTTCTATGACCCAGGAAGTCATTAGGGTCTCTGCTGCCAACTCCATTGGTTGAGGCAATCATAAAGACCCACTCAGGTACAAAGAGAAGGGTCAGGGATCCCATCTCTTGATGATGGAGTGGCAAGGCCTTGCTGTAAGCAGAGTATGTAGGGTGGAAGACACTGTATGGGTACTTAGCACGATCCAGTCTGTCATACCTAAGATCCTGGGGTGGGGGAGGAAACCTGCTCCCTTTTCCTTCCTTCCCCCTCCTTGCCTCCCTCCCTCCCTGCCTGTCCCAGCACATGCCAAGGCCAGGCTGGGTGGGAAAGGGCTCCTGTTGACCCTGTTTTCTGAGACAACTTCCAGGTCAGTCCACCAGCTGTGACCGTGGAACTCTGGATCCTCAACTTTCAAATCAGAGTAAGAAGAGCCCTAGAGGCCCTACCTCATGATGTGATCATGGGGTGGCTGAAGGGACAGAATATTTAGAATCCAGCAAGCTGGCTGTGAATCCCAGCTCCTCTGCTTTCTATCCCTGTGTCCTCAGGACAAAAGCAATGACAATATCGAATATTTACCAGGCCCAGAGCCTGTTTATTTTTCTACTTAAATTTCATGACCGCCCAATACCCAAAAGGTGATTATCTTTATGCCCTTTTTGTAGATTAAGAAACTGAGGCTCAGCAAGGCTAAATAGCGTGTCTAAGGTCACTCAGCTAAGTGAAAGAGCTGAGCCCGCCTGACTTGAAGTTTGAGCTACCTAATACCCAAAAGGTGATTATCTTTATGCCCTTTTTGTAGATTAAGAAACTGAGGCTCAGCAAGGCTAAATCGCGTGTCTAAGGTCACTCAGCTAAGTGAAAGAGCTGAGCCCGCCTGACTTGAAGTTTGAGCTGTGTTACTCCTCCTCCCCGCTGACTGTAGAGGTGAGACTGGTCGTTCAGGTGCAGGGGTTGGGAGGCTGGCCTGAGAAGAGGAGAAGGTGTGGTGGCCAGGCAGGCTTTGGCTTCCGTGCCCTTTGTTTAAGACTCCTGTTTGGTTGGAGAGGCCAAACAGTGAGGCACCCAAGAGCATCAACTCTGGAGCCACGTGGCCCGGGTTCCAGATCTCGGCTCTGCCACTTACTAACCTGGCTCAGTTTCCCCATCTGTATAACAGAGATAAAAAATCTTGCCTACCTCATGGTATTACTGAGGATTAGCTAAGTCAATTTTTGTTAAGCAACCAGCACAGTGCCTGGTACTGTAAGTAAGCAATAGGCAAGCCCACAGTTTTTTCGCACCTGTTGCATTTGACAGAGGGCTGGCCTTACCAGAGAGCTCTCTCTCCCTTCAGTATGTGTGTCTCTGGGATGTGGCCTACTAGAAGCACAGATCCGAAGGGCTGGTTGGGATCAGGTGGAAAAGAGATTGTGAAATAATGATCAACACACAGAAGCTGCCTGGAGATTTTCTAAAAGGTTCTCACATTCCTCTTATTAACTTCAAATTATGTCAGGAAACAATGCTGGTGTGTAGGGGAAGGAAATGGGCTTTGATGTCCAACAGTCTTGAGTTCAGATCAACTCTCTAGCTGTGTGGCTTTGGGTAAGTTGCTCAACATCTCTCAATCTAAGCTTCTGTATCTTTAAAGTGTGGGGAGTACTTCTTTCAGGGAGAATTCTCACTTCTTGTGAGAATTAAATGAGATGACGTTAAATGAATATCTAGCACAGCTCTTTTGTCTTATATTAAATATGGCCACAAAATTTTGCTGCTCCCCCTTCAAGAGATGAAATCTATTTCTCCATCTCCAAATATAGGCTGACCTTGTGACTGGCTTTGACCGATACAACGCAGTGGAGGTGATGTGATACAACTTTGGAGGCTAGTCCTTAAGAGACTGTGCAACTTCCACCTTGGTGCTCTTGGAACACTGCCCAGAGACTGCCAGATAAGGGATCTGGTCTAGCCTCCTAGAAGATGAGAGGCCACATGGAGGCACAAGGGGGGACACCTAGCCAAGTGTCCCAGCACAGCTGCTAGAAGTATGAGTGAGGCCATCTTGGGACCTTCCAGCCCAACTGACCTTTCAGCTAAGACAAGTAGAAAATCACCCAACCAACTTATAGAATTGTAAGAAATAATAAATCATTGTCGCTTTAAGTTGTCAAGTTTTGGGGGTTGTGTGTTACATAGCAAAGACTACATAAAATAGTTAGCTATATAGACTGGTTGAATTGAATAATGGTAGAGGTGAAAGTCTTTTGAAAAAAATACAGCATTTGCTTTTAAGCACAAACTCCTATTATTGTTCATACTGACTAGTTATAATAACAATACAATATAAGGTAACACATTATAGCAATCACTGTTGTTTGATGACTTCTTATTTCCTGTCCCCTGGGAGAAGACTACAGTCAGTTGGAAGAGGCTTTAACAGGCTCAAATAAGCAGCAACTTTCTTTGCACAAAGCATTTTAAATCTCTGTGTCTTTCCATGTCTGCAATTGCTCTGCATCACTTCATTTGGCCACCTGGGATGGTGCCGCGGCTCCTATTAATATTGCCATACGTGGCAGCATTGCGCTGGAGTGCCACGCTCTCAGCTGCCTGTGTGGGGCACAGAGCCTATTTTTAGTGTTTTACATCTATAATTATGTATGTTTCACTGTCTCTCAAATGCATATTTGCTCTGGGGAGAGGTTATGCTTATGTAATCTAAGTTATTTTTGATAGAACAAAATGTATTATACCAACCTGCTAAGTCTCATTCAACCAGAGAAAACTGTCCAATCGTTTCCTCACTCAGACTCCCATGTAAGCAGGGGTGACATTTAAAATATTTTAGGCACTGGTAAAGCATGATCACTGACAAATCAGAATGGAACCAGCCATCACATCACACTGGTGTTTATGGGGGTAGATATTAGCTCTGTTCTTATGGGCTAATTCAGTCTATGAATCAATGGGTTATTTTCACAAATTGAAGTTCCCTTCAAGGAAACCAATCAACTAGGAAGTGGGGGTTGGTGTACACTGGTCTTAACAGGATGGCACCAACCATGCTAACTGTCTGGTCAGTTTCCCAAGGTGTTATGCCCTTGGCCGTGAAGTTTTCTACCCCAGAAGGAAGAATTGACAAGGTAAGGCTAAGTGGATGGGCCTCTGTGAGGGAAACCTGGGGTCTAGGACTAGCAGCAGATGGAGCAGGTGACCTGGGGAGACCCTCACTGTGGAAGACCAGAAGAGGTCTGGACCAGGTTTGGAGTTGCAGAGGTCCAGGCAGGAGAAAACAGGAGATCAGCAGATGCCCCAAGAAGGTGATTCTGCCTAGGGAAAAAAAAAACACAATCTTTTACTCATTCACATTCACTTACTCACTCACTCATTCATTCATTCAGCAAACATTGACAAAGTATCTACTATAGAGCAGATACTGTCCTAGTTGCTAGGGAAACAGATAAAAATTTCCAGCTTATTTATAAGATATCTGTCTTTTCCTATATATTAAAATGCTCAAGTAGAAAACTTAGAAAATACAGAAAAGGATAAAGAAAAAAATAAATCTTTCGGGTTCCCATCTCTCAGAAGTAACCCTTGTAAATATCTGATACATATCCTTATTATTTGTACATAATATATATTTTCAACTTCAGAAATGGAATCAACTTATATAAACTATTTTTCACTCAGTATTACATTGCAAGAATTTTCTTATACTTCCAATAAATATCCTTTGTGAATATGACCTTTAATGAAGGCAGAGAATCCCATCTTGGGGACATGCAGTAAATTATTTAATGGCCCTCAATTGTTTGTCCTAAAAATTGTCTCAAAATAAAGAATTTTACATTCCCCCAAAATTTTTTCTTATACTTCCAATAAATATCCTTTGTGAATATGACTTTTAATGAAGGCAGAGAATCCCATCTTGGGGATATGCAGTAAATTATTTAATAGCCCTCAATTGTTTGTCCTAAAAATTGTCTCAAAATAAAGAATTTTACATTCCCCCAAAATTGTCGTTTATATGCCATGAAAACATGCCACTTAGTACTTTCATGAAAAATAAAAAGAATCCAAATGAAGAGTAGATGTCACTCTTATTTGAGAAGTACATTACGACACAAGTGAGTGAAAATTATAGTATTATATCAAATAACCCTCAATTTGCTCTAATTTGTACAAAAATTTTCAAACTTCTGTACTTCTAATACATTATTTTAACTACTATTACTAGCAGAAAGATAATGACCAATATTGACAATATCGCAGAGTAATGAACACATATATTTCTGGTGAGAGTTTAAGTTTCATTATGTTGAAAGATTTTTAAAAGCTCAAACCCAGCATTTCACCTTCTAAGAATTTATGTTAAGGAATTAGAGATGTGTACAAAGATTTATGAAAAACAATATTTTTATCAGCATTATTTTTGTGCTTAATACATAGTAACGTCTAGAAGTGGAAGCTGTAATTACCAGTGTTATCATCATCAATTCTTTTTCCAGCTCCATCTGCCTTTTAGAATATTATAATTAATATATTTTTACATTGCGTGTCATCTCTTTTTAGAATTATTTTTTGACACTTGCATTGTTTTATAACCGTGTTAACTGTAATTACTGAGAAATTAACTTTTAAGTTTTTTGGTTCTCTGCTAGGCAACATTTCTTTTATACTGCTTTTCCTCATATATGAATTATTTATTTTGCTTCATTTTTCAACCACCTGGAGAATTTTTTTTGATACTTTTTTTTCCAAGAAATTAATAGCCATGGCATATGTTCTGAAGCCTTCCACATAAGAATACCCACATATAAGAATGACAGCTTGGCAGCATATACAGTTCTTAGTTCCCAAGTGTCACTCCTTTCGAAGTCTTTAGATTCTGAACATTTTATCCTAGAATTTGCTAAGAAGCATGAGCTAATCTGATTTCTTTCTTTTTTCTTTTGTAGGTAATTTGTAATTTTTTTCCAGAGAACTAAATGTTTATAGGATTTAAAAAATTCATCCTTCAAATTCAGACATTGTATTCACATATGTCTCAAAGAACTCAGGGGTTGGCAAATCTTTCTCTTAGAAGACCGTACAGCTTTGCAGATCGTAGAGTCTCTGTCACAACAGTGCAACTCTGCTTGTGGCACAAAAGCAGCCATAGACAATGTATAAATGGACAGGTGTAGCTGCATTCCAATAAAGCTTTATTTACAACAGCAGGTGAATGGCCTGCAGGATGTAGTTTGTCTTTAGGTTCTAACAGCACAGATCTTTCTTCAGCTCAGGAGACTTTTCCATCACACTTTGAATTATTTTTTCTCATTTGCTCTGTTGTAACCATTTAAAATGCCTTACATAGACATTTGACCCTTACAGCCTAGCTTCCTTTCTTTTCTCTCTCTCCCCTTTCTCTTTCCCTCTTTCTCTATTTTCTTATTATCTCTATTTCTTGTCTTCTTTTCATTGATTTCTGGGAAAGTTCCTTGAGTTCATTTCTAAATTCACTGATTCTGTTTTCTGCTCCATTAAATCTGCTCTTTACTTCCTTAAGGACACTAGCAAATTTCCATGATTATGCTTTTCATTGGGAAACTATCTTTCTGGATTTTAGGTATTCCCATTAAAAGAAGTAAACTCTCTCATTTTATGGGAAATACCCAAATTAGAGATCATTTTGTTTATTTCTTGGTACAGTTTTACATCATGAAAGAGTATGTGTTTCAATTTCTCAAAGTAATCCCCATGTTTTAAACCATGGAAACTTTTCACATCTCTTAAATGTTCTTTTATTGTACATATTTGGAGAAGGAAAACTATTTATCCACTGTTAGAATTTGAGAAAATAGTCTGTTTGAAACATTTAAATATTTCACTTGTGGAGGGAAAATGAACTTTGTCTATTCTATAAATTTATTTTTTTATTTGGGGGGGGGATAGTTGACTGGAAGGAGCTAGAAGTGAGCTACTAAGAAATAAAATGTGAAAAATAAATAAGAAATACAATTTTTTAAAAAGAAGAAGAAGATGGAAAATGTGCAGCATGAAAATTCACCGTTCCTGGCAGTTTCTTTCACCCTGTGCAGGCACGAGGGGCTGCAGCATTGGAAGGCAGCATTGGAAGGCTTGCTCCATGGCTTTATACCCTTCCCCGGTCACCCTCACCTCTACCTTTCTTTCAGGTGAGAGCTCTATTTGCTCTCATATGTCAGGAACACTCATCACCACCCCAAGCGTTCATTTTTCTGCTGTGACTGCAATGACAGCCCCAAATCAGGACAGCAAATCCCATCTCTCACAGGAACGACTACTGTCATTGTAAGTCCCCTCAGCAATCCCTGTTCTGGGCTCCCCACGCTATTTATGCCACACAAAAGCAGGTGTGAATGTTACCCTTGGCTCTTTCCTATGGAGGACAGTGGGGCAATTCCTTTAATCTGCCCCATACCAACTATGCTGTGGTCCACCTTAAAAAATAACATGACCCCAAGCTTGAGGAGCTTTTTGATTCTTAGGGAATCCACTTCTGACTGGACTGCAGACCTCTTGATTCTTTACTTTAACCACCTTCCTTCTCCATCACGTCTTTTAAAAAATATATACATTCAAGTTTCTAGTTCATCCATGGCCTATTTTCTTGTGCTGATAGAGTTCTTTTCTCTCTTTGTTCTTTTTTTTTTTTTTTTTTTTTTCCTTTAAATTTTGTCATAATGAGTTGTGGAGAGAAAAGGGAATTAAACAGATAAACTCAGATTGCTAACTGGAAATGAAAGCCACAGTTTCTTCTTGATTCCTTCTGACAACTTGAATTAACAATTTTGGAGAATTTTCTCTTGCTTCTTGCAATAACTCAATTCTGTCTGAAGGCACCTGTGGCCCCCCTTGTTTTGAACAGTTCTGTCTTCTCCTACGTCCTGTGAGTTTTCTTTGTTTGTTTCTCTGTGTTTATCCATCTCTAGGAGTTCTGTTGGAGAGCGTGTGGGTCCCTGTGTGAATCATTCAGGCCAGGATGATAGGAGAAGGGAAAGGATTAAATGCAATGGAGTTTTATTTCACTGACTCAAAGATCCAGAAGCTGAAGGAAGCTAGCAAAGGACAGGGCAAGGGAGTCAGAGCTGGAGGCAGTGGTAGCAGGAAGTTTGGACACCTTGCTCAAGAGTTCCTTTTCTGTGTTTGGCATTTGAATGGGGGTCTTTCTACTGCAAGTGCCTCAAAGCCCAACTCAGACTGGGTTAAGTGAGGAAGGAAACCAAGGGGTAGTTCTGGTTTCAAGTAAAGCTGGAAAAAGTTCTTTGTATTCAGAGTATACAAACAACATCCTTGAGAATACACTTTCTTTCCATTACTTGATTCTGCTTTCTGCTAAGTTACCTTCATTCTCCATTTCATGAAGTAACCCCTAAAAGTTCCAAGTGACAAAGTGGCTCTTTTCTCTCTCTCCCCTTTCTCTTTCCCTCTTTCTCATCCTGTGAGTTTTCTTTGTTTGTTTCTCTGTGTTTATCCATCTCTAGGAGTTCTGTTGGAGAGCGTGTGGGTCCCTGTGTGAATCATTCAGGCCAGGATGATAGGAGAAGGGAAAGGATTAAATGCAATGGAGTTTTATTTCACTGACTCAAAGATCCAGAAGCTGAAGGAAGCTAGCAAAGGACAGGGCAAGGGAGTCAGAGCTGGAGGCAGTGGTAGCAGGAAGTTTGGACACCTTGCTCAAGAGTTCCTTTTCTGTGTTTGGCATTTGAATGGGGGTCTTTCTACTGCAAGTGCCTCAAAGCCCAACTCAGACTGGGTTAAGTGAGGAAGGAAACCAAGGGGTAGTTCTGGTTTCAAGTAAAGCTGGAAAAAGTTCTTTGTATTCAGAGTATACAAACAACATCCTTGAGAATACACTTTCTTTCCATTACTTGATTCTGCTTTCTGCTAAGTTACCTTCATTCTCCATTTCATGAAGTAACCCCTAAAAGTTCCAAGTGACAAAGTGGCTGTAACAGCTTTGGTCTCACATTCTTCCAGTTCAATTCCAACAGCAGTGAGTCTGGGTCTTTCCCTCGTTTCCCACTGAACTTTTTTAACAACTGGTTGATTGAGATGTAATTCACATACCATACGATTCACTCACATAAAGTGTAAAATCAAGGTTTTTAGTATGCTAACAGAATTGTGCAACTATCAGCACAATCAATGTTAAAACATTTTCATCACCTCAGAAAGAAACCTCAAACCCATTAGCAGTCACTTTCTAGTCCCCTGATCTAGACCTGGGCAATCACTAATCTACTTTCTGTCTTTACAAATTTGCTTATTCTGGACATTTTATGTAAATGGTAATAGAATATGTGGTCTTTGGTGACTGGCTTCTTTCAGCATAACATCATCAAAGTTTGTCCATGTCATAGCATGTATCAAAACTTCATTCTTTTTTATGGCTGAA
>NW_007729297.1:215372-216364 GCF_000696425.1 Galeopterus variegatus
ATCATCAAAGTTTGTCCATGTCATAGCATGTATCAAAACTTCATTCTTTTTTATGGCTGAATAATAGTCCATTGTATGGGTATACCATATTTTGTCTATGCATTCATTAGTTGATAGATATTTGGGTTATTTCTACCTTCTGTACATTATAATGATGCTATGAACATTTGTGTACATTGTGTGGCCATTAGGTGTTATTTTTCTTGGATATATACTTAGGAGTGAAATTGCTGGGTTACATAGTAACAGTATATTTAACCTTTCGAGTGTTTTTCAAAGCAGCTGCACCATTTTACAATCCCACCAGCAATGTATGAGGGCTCCAATTTCTCCACATCTCTGCCTACTTTGTTATGATCTGTCTTTTTGATGACAGCCATCCTAGTGGTGTGAAGTGGTATCTCATTACAGACTCCCACTAAATTCTGAGAACCATTCGGGTTGGACCACCTGGGTGGTGTGACCATTCCTGAACCAACCACTGTGTCCAGGTTCATTTGGTGGTGAATTGACCAGACCTGGGTCATGAACCCCACCTTGGAGATTCACACAGACCATGTGGACTCAGAATGAAGGGAAGGATTGATTCCAAGTTAAAAATCAGAGTCATTACTTGGTTAAGAGGAGCTAGATGCTAGGAAGATGAGAATTAGTGTCTACTAAAGTTCACCAGCCAGGAGTTTGTTGGGGCAATGCCCTGATCCAGGCCTGGCATGGCAGTCGACTTCAGGGATAAATCCCAAGGAACTGCTGCTGCGGGTGTGCCTTTTGCTGTGACCTTGGCACCGTGGGCACTTACACACTGACCAGCTCTGGATATGTTAGCCTACTCCCACCTCCAGTTCTCACCCCTAACAGGGATGTTGGTGAGGTTCTGCAAGGATCTTTCTGACTTTTTTATCAAGCATACCACTCTTTCACATTCTGGAAATCATGAGACTGATGGGTCCCTCCTTCAATCTGGTCCATCCACTGTATATCTAACAGATGTT
>NW_007729297.1:216748-220544 GCF_000696425.1 Galeopterus variegatus
TCATGAGACTGATGGGTCCCTCCTTCAATCTGGTCCATCCACTGTATATCTAACAGATGTTCTTCAGATCTTCTGGACTATAAATACCACCACTTTTCTTTAATACCCAGTGCTGATATAAGTGGGGTATTTTTTTTTTCACTATTTTTCTCTATGGCTGGTCATTTCCCTGGGAATCTGAGAGGTAGGTATATGCTTAAGTTACTGTTCTCCTACACTAGAGAAGTAATCATGCTTCCTGGAAACAGTTTATGCTCCATGCAATCTATTTCAAGTCTATGTGATGAATGATGCTATTTCAAAACATATCATATCTCATAGGGCATACCCCACAGAGTTAATAATATAACAAAATTCAGCTACCACTTATTGAAGGTTTGCTATGCAGTGGGCACTACGGAATACAGTTTCACGCATTACCTCATTGAATCCTCATCGAAGTCCCATAGGGTAGAAAATATTATCTTCATATTACAGGTGAGGGAACTGAGGCTAACAGAGGTTAAGTGACTTTCCAAAAGTCACACAGTAAGTCACAATAAATCACACATAGTGCCAGGATTAAGTGTCACTGCTTGACACCATGATCATCCCATCACTTCACCCACTCAATCCCTCAGCAAATCCTTCACAACCTCCCTTGCGAATATCTGAAACCCAACCCCTGCCCTGCCCCTTCCTGCTCCAGCCATCGCCATGGCCTGCCTGTTCTGCTGCAATAACCTACTCTCTGCTTTCCTGACCCCAGTCCTGCCTGCTCCAATCCACACTCTGTTCTCTTGCCAGCATGAACTTTCTACGGTGCAATACTGACCATGTCACTCTCCTGACTCAAAAGACTTCAAAGCTGAATGTTTGAAACTCCTCAGTGCAGGGCAAGCACTGGCTTCTGTGACGCTGTCTCTCTTGCTGCCCCTCACCCACTCTTCTCTGCACTAATGTGAACCATTTGCAAATCTCCCAGTGCACTATGCTGCTTCATGCTTCTGTGTCTTTGCACGACTTGTCATCTTTGTCTTCTCACCTCTGCCCCCACCCCTCACCACTCACAAGTTCACTTTTCCACTCTCCTCACCCTTTAAGGCCAAATCTATGCAGTAGCCTGTGGAAGAAGCCACTCTTAAACCCACTGCCACCTACACAGCCATTGGGACACAATGGCCTTGTAGCCTTGGGTTATACTGGTCTACCTGGTTGACCTGCTTACCAGGATGTCCCCAGAGTCAGAATAGAAAGATTGATATGGTCATCTGGTCGACCTGAAACCCTTTCCTTAACAGAGACCAAAGATTAATCCATATTCCATATGGTCCAGCTCACGTTCCCTGGGCCACTTCAACAACCCAGTGCATATGGAGCCTTGGGCCGGTGACTGCAATTTTTCCATTTGCAAATTGGAAGGGAATGTTTTTGCAGATAATCTCCGAGTACTTTTTTCACTCTAACTTTCAGAATTTCACATATTATCTCATCTCAGGGTCTACAACAAGCTAAACGTGACCTCATATTTCCCCACTTCAATCTCTCTTTCTCTCTCTCTCTGTTCCCTCCTCTGCCCACCCCCCAACACTGGTCACTTGGCTATTTTTGAGGTGCAGCCTGCTCCTGGAGAGTTGTCTGGGCTGTAAGGAGCAGGTACTGCCTTCCCATTATTCATGAGTCACAGGGCCCGCAGTCCTGCAGATGTTGGATCTGAGCAGCGGGTCCCCAGCAGGCCATGTGTCCTACTTGAGGAGGAATAAAAGGCCAGGTTGGATGCCTGTAGGATGGGTAAACAAGCACATACATTTGCTACCAAAAAAAAAAAAAAAGAATGAAAAGAAATATTGATTATGTGGCATTGAAGTGCCTGGGGCTCTAACAGACATTTGAAATTGGACACATTGCTCAAGATCAATAGTAGGTTTTATGCTTCTGACCTAAAAAGTACCAGCGCTATGTAATTTAAACACAGACAGCTACGAGTGTATCTCCTAACACCTGGCATGCTTTCCTCAGGTACCTTGGGCACATCTGCTTGCTTCTCTGCAGCCATTTTCCTTTTTTGCCAGAAGGTGACAGTGAGTAAATAAAAGGATTTTCAGGAATGTAGAATTAGCTGTTTCTGATATCATTGCCTGGAATGATGACTTCACAGAGCAGTGTTAGGTGACTGGGGTAGAAGCCGGACAGGGCAGCTAAGAGAGGGGCCACTGGTGGGATGGAGATCTGAGGTTGGAAATGAAGGAGAGAAGGGCTGAGTGCCCCCCGCTGGGCCTGGGACTGTGCTGAGTGTGCTCAGGTTCTCCCCTCGTCCTTGTGACAGCCCCGTAGGCTGGGAGGCACCCAGTTTACAGAGGAAGAAACACAGTAACTTTCTTGTTTGAATGGGGGTTTGGCTGCAGTCAATGGCGTGGGCCAGACGATTTCCAGGGGATATTTGTGTCTGGAATTTCCATACGTGCACGGGCACATGCACACAGACACACAAGTGCGCGCACACACACACTCACACTTCTAATTAGCTGGGGGACCACCATAAGGAGAAGCAGAAGCAGAGAGTATCGCTGTTATGGCTATAGGCTCTGACTGCCTGAGATTCAGTCCCAGCTCTACCAGTTACTAGCTGTGACTTTGGATCAGTTACTTAGCTTGCCTGTTCGTCAGTTTCTGTATATGTAAAATGGGGTAATAATAATCATTAATAATATTTACATTTTAGGGTTCTTGGGAAGATTAAAATGGTCAACACAGGTAAAGTTTAGCCCACAACAAGCACTCAGTAAATGCTAGCTAACTTCAGGAACTTACAGGCAGGCGGTCTAGCCAAAAACGTGGCAGTGTCTCAGGCTGCCAGGATGCAGGTTTACATGTTGATTTCAACAGAGATTCCGGTTCAGCAGGGCGAGGCGGGCCAAAACCCACCCTAACATCCTAGGCACATGCATCAAGGTGCAGTGTGGCACCAGCCTCCCAGGCAGCAAACTCCTACCTGTTGCCCCCAGCCCCACCCACCTCTGACTGGGGCACACTACCTAGGAGAGTCTGCAGCTCTGCTTGGTGCCTGGGCTCCCATAGCCCCCACAGGGACCATTTTCACTCCTTCTGTGCCTGCTTTGTTTACAGGCACAGATGCGTGTGTTGGGCACATTTGTACAAAGTTCTTTCCCTTAATTTCGTGGCAAGATAAGACAGCTAATCTGTTCTGACATGCTATCTAAACGGCCCTCAGATCAGTATACAGAAGAAGCCATCCATAAGTCATGTCTTTTATACACATGTACTGGTGTGCACAAGAGAAAGAGTTATATTGGCTGCAAGAGGCTGAATAATAATGGCCGTCATTATGGCAAATTCAGGGTCACCACATTCACTCCACATATCAAATCCTCCTTCAATGAGGCCAGTTCCATCAGCTGTCAGATTCTATTAAATATATCCCTCAGACCTACTGACCAGCTGACAGGAGGGAAACTCAAAACCATACACCCACCATTAGCATCATAAAATGTGAAATCAGCTGGAAGGAATGATAACAGAACTGAAAACAGAAGAGATGAAAATCTGTAATGCCCTCATGTTCTCCTAAATAGAAACCCCAAGAGTTACAAACACACCCATAAAATACCGAGGTGAATCAGCTGGAAGGAATGATAACAGAACTGAAAACAGAAGAGATGAAAATCTGTAATGCCCTCGTGTTCTCCTAAATAGAAACCCCAAGAGTTACAAACACACCCATAAAATACCGAGGTGAAAAAAAAACACAAAACAACAAAGGTCGTCCTGTTGGATGCTTCATAACATAGAATGGTCC
>NW_007729297.1:220687-239235 GCF_000696425.1 Galeopterus variegatus
AAAAAAAAACACAAAACAACAAAGGTCGTCCTGTTGGATGCTTCATAACATAGAATGGTCCTTTTACCTTTTGTTAATGTGAGATTTGCATAAATGTTTCATGAGGTTAATACGATGCATAAAACAAAATGTTTATTAGGCAACATCTGTGCTGTTTTCCCAGATAATGCGGTGCTTCTTCCAAGTCAATGAAATATAACCTATCATAGGATTGGGGTTGTTAAAATACTTGGGCAAAGGCTGTGATCATATTCTACACTTTTGCAGATGCTCCAGTCTTACCAGAGAATTTCTTAATCAGACACGAGCTTGAGATGGCTGGCACTTTACAAGAACGTATAGAGATTCCCTTGGAGACAGAGCATTGGGCCTATCAAGGAATAGGGCCCTATAGATGCTCCAGTCTTACCAGAGAATTTCTTAATCAGACACGAGCTTGAGATGGCTGGCACTTTACCAGAACGTATAGAGATTCCCTTGGAGACAGAGCATTGGGCCTATCAAGGAATCGGGCCCTATAGAGAGGAGAAGAAAGATCTCTCTGTGTTGACTATATTTGCTTTACCATTTCTTCAGTCTAACTTTCTAAGCTTGAATTTGTTTGCGGAGATGTGCACTTAACAGTCAAGGGAAAAAATTAGATCTGTACTTAGGATCTATCAGGAAGCAGAGAATGGGTCAGAATGCTCAATAGCTCTGTGCAGCTACAATCCTATCATGATATCGGTTCCATATGGGACTCTTTAAAGCAAAAAACAAAAAAGTTATGAGACCAATAATTTTTAATGAAACTTGGCTTAGCTCATGAGCAAGTCCTGCAGATGAAACAGCAGCCCAAACTGGAAACATGGCTTTTCTTCTTCCTGGCAGGGATGAAAGAAAGCATCGCTTCAATTAAAGAAGACCCTAACGGAGATATGTTTTGTATTATCAATTTTACGCAAGTAGGGATTTAAGTATTGTCTCTCTCACCACATGTCTCTAAGAGAGTTGCCCTCTTTCTCTGATGGGTGCATTAGACCATTTTAAATGTTCCTGACCCTGCTTTTTTGAGTTGAATTTTTGATGGAAATTTTTAGCAGAAAATTGTTGAAAGTTCTTGTCTCCATAAACTTTGGGAGAATTTTGGGGATAGAAAAAGTCACCAGAAAATGAGAATGGTGGTGTATCTATCTATCATCTACCTATCTCACTTTAGCGTGAGATTTCTCACTACTGACATTTGGGCTGAATAATTCTTTGTTGTGAGGAGCTGCCCTGTGCATTGTAGGATGTCCAGCAGCCTCCATGGCCTCTACCCACTAGATGCCAGTAGCATCCTTCTCCCAATTCGTGACAACCAAAAATGTGTCCAGATAATGCCAAATGTCCCGGGGGGAGAGGGGAAGGGCATGCAAAACTGCCCCCAGTTGAGTATTTTAGTGTTTCCCAGTCTTTGGACATTTGTTTACTGCCATGTCTAGGTGTCTCCTGTAGGATTATTTGCTTAAAGACAAAGGTGACTTTTAATTTAGAGAGCATCCAACTCAGCTCATCTCTAATGGCCTAGCTCTGTCTATGCTGGAAAAATCGCATATGTTGGGACACAGAGGAAGAAACCGGTTGTAAAGGGAGGCAAGTGTTACCCGTATAACTGTAGAATGAAACAAGCCACAGAAAGATCCTCTCATCCAGGCTTCTGCCTTCAGATGGAACAACCAGGCCCAAGGAGGATGGGTCTTGTCTTCACCAGTGCCAAGTTGGGGGAGGGGGATCCTCCCGGTAGCTTCCTCTTGTCACTGCCTCTCACATCTCTCTGTTTTATGTTTCTCAGAGCTCTTACTGCTATTTGAAGTTATCTTATTTATATGCATACATATGTCTTTATTTTCAATTGACTATCTCCCCCATTAGAATGCAGTCTCCATGAGAACAAGGACCCTGCTTGCCTTAAGTGGCAGTGCAGCGCTTTAGCCAAACGTGGGAGATTTGGTACCATACTGCTAGGGTTGAAACCCAGGGTTTGCTGCTTATTGGCTGTGTTAACCTCGGGCAGTCACTTAGCCTCACTAAGCTTCATTTTCATCCTCTCTAAAAAAAAAAAAAAAGACTAGTTCCTATCTGAGGAGACTAAATGAGATGAAACGTATCACATACTATGTGCTCTGGAAATATAAGCTATTACTATTCAACCATTATATTTATACCAACCAGAGAGTAGTGCCTGCAAAGGGAAGAAACACAAGCATTAGTGAAATGAAAGAACAATGTTTTTGTGTCTGTCTTTAGTTTTAAACTCCTGTTAGAGTTGATGCTTCGCTATCTATCAAACACCCTTTTCTATTTTTATTATAGCTGGAAAGCAAGAGTCTAATCAAATGTTTGTTTCTAAGCAAGGAATGATAATAATGACATATGGATAAAAGGTCCAGGCTTAGGAACAATCGTGTGACCAAGAAATTGGTCACAATTGGGTCATGTGACCCAGTTGGTGGCCCGTCTTCCCTCAGAAGCTCCCATTCTCTGCAAGGACTTGGTTGTTCTCTGAAACTCAACTCTGTGCTAACCCAAACACCCTGCCCTTCCTCATGAATTTGGGGGGATCTGTCAATGCCCCGAACCAGGCACAAGTTGGAAAGGGACAACGGCAAGTGGAGAACGTGGAATGAGGAGGGGAAGCAGCTCCGGAAGGGAAGGGCAAGGCTCACTGTGTACGGAATTTGCTCTGCTCCTCCAATATCCAAGTGATAAATCACCATTTGCAAGAAATATGCTCCATCAGAGAAGAAAAAGAGATGTAATTATGTCATTTATAATGAATTCTGAAAGAAACAAAGAATTTAAGAAGAAAATCTCTAGAGACGACCAGAGAGCCGAAGACTTTCCGATCATCTGAGCTGCCCTGGAGAAGATGCATAGCTGATCAAACATTCATGTTGATCACAGGAGGCCATCCCAGCCCCTGAGAATGCTCGGAAGGAAGCAGGAAAACTCAGGAGCCCCAGCCAACACGATCCGACTTTTATTAAAGAAATTATACGTTCCTCTCAGCATCCACTAGCATCAATAATATCAACTTTTGGACAAACGGTTCTCTCTGGAGAGCAGGTTCTGAGACTGGCTCCTAATCTTCTTTCTTTGAAGTATCCAAGGGCTTAAAGGCATATGTCAATATCTGGGCCTCTGGCCTTTGTTGGAGGGGATTTGAAAGGGTCCTGATGTGGAAGCAAGTGAGACCACCAGCATCCACATCCCCCTCACAGACTGACTGTTTCCATTCAGCCAGCTTCCAGGGTCCTCCAGTTTGCCACCTGCCCACGCTGGGGTGGGAATTTCCTGGGGATCCTGATGTCTCATAAGGAGATGATCACCATGCATCTCCGACCCTGACACAGGTCATGTTAATGGGTCTCTACTCTGAAGAATTGAAAATTTCTAAAAGAATGATTATAGTATTTGACATTAACTAACTCTTTTGAAATGAATATGAGAAATGAATGTGTTAATATATTTCTATATTCTCTTTACTAGCACTTCCCAAGTGTGTTTCCAGTATAACAGCCAGCATCTAGTACCTGCGTATTATGTCACAGATCCTGTGCTAGGACCTCCACAGGCTTTATCATACATGTTCTTCACACCAGTCCCAGAAGATAAGTATTATTCTCATAGTATTGGATCCAGATCCTAGGTTTTAACCTATGAGCTATTAAGTTTTCGTGGTGAAGCAAGTTTGTAAAACTTTACCAAGATAAACAGGTTTCATTACTATACGAATTCTCAGCCTTTTAACGTACTTATATCCATTAGAAATCTCCAAAAGGGAGAATAGAATATGTACACTTTCCCAAGCATATTTTATCATGGAACATTTCTTTTCTTCTGTGTATTTCCAAGGGTTAGTGTTCTACAGGAGCTTTGCTAAGGAGTGTTATGTTTCTAAGGAGACACAGAATAATCACTCTGTGGATTAGACATAATGATACCAAGCTGATCACTGAATAAGTTTTTGTAAAATAAATCATTACATTTTTACAAACTACTTACAAAATTGCAAATAGAATTTAAAACTTGATATGGAGCCAGGTTGGTAGCATACTGGACACCGAAAGTCATAGGAATACTTTGGGAGAACTTTTTTCACTGCTTGCGAAAACTCTTAGCAATTTCATAACCTCTAGACAATTTCATAACCCATGGGATCTTCTCCCATTGCATACTGGACACCGAAAGTCATAGGAATACTTTGGGAGAACTTTTTTCACTGCTTGCGAAAGCTCTTAGCAATTTCATAACCTCTAGACAATTTCATAACCCATGGGATCTTCTCCCATGCCTAGAAGAGGTTCTTCCAGCAGAACGTCTACAACCTATTTCATATGAGGAGTCAGCAAATTACAGCCCATAGGCTAAATCTGACCTGCCTTCTGTTTTTGTAAATAAAGTTTTATTGAAACACAGCCATGATCATTTATTTAAATATTGTCAATGGCTGATTTCATGCTACAATGGCAGAGTTGAGTAGCTGTGACAATGATTGTGTTGCCCACAAAAGCTAAAATATTCACTATTTGGCCCTTTACAGAAAAAGTTTGCAGACCCCTGTCCTAGAGCAATATATTTACAATGACTATAGAGCCTGACTGCAATGCAAAACTTGTCCAGTAGGGGTCACTGCCTCACATACCATAGGTGATATATATTTTCTCCAGTGGGGAAGTGGGGCAGGGGGAACCCAGCATTTATTGGGCTGTAGTTATGTATCTAGAAAGATGCATATATTGTCACATTTGCAACAGTCTAGATAAGCAGGTATGGTCCCATTTTATGAAGAAGGAAATAAATTCAAAGAGGTGAAGTCATTTGATCAAGGTTACACAGTAAAGGATTTGCATCTCAAACTCTGACTCAAAGGTGGGTGCTGATTCTATATGATGGTTAAGAATGCAGGCCCTGGAATTACCTAGCCTAGGTTCAAATCCTAGCTCTGTTGTGGACTAGCTCTGTGATTTGGGCAAGTGACATAAATTTGTACCTCAGTTTCCTCACCTGTGAAATAGGAAGGAAAATAATATTTTCCTCTTAGTGTTGTTATAAGGGCTACATGAGTTAATTCATGTAAAACTCTTAGAATGATGCCCGCCTGGCACCTTAAGGGCACTGAGCAAATGTTAATTGTTACTGTTCAATGGGGAAGGGTAGGGATAGATCAAGGATAATATCTAAACTTCTGGTGCAAACAATTTGAGAGTTGGGATAGTACATTTGTCTTTTCACATATATATAGAACCCCTAGAGGGCAGGGGATATTTTCCCCCAAGTTCCTGGGACAACACATTCAATTAATGCTTATTGGCTGATTGAAGGCAGAATCAGGGGAAGAGGCCTGTCAGGAAAGTAAAATCTTGAGCTCCCAAAGTGGTTAGCAGAATGAACCAACGTGGGGAGCTCGGTCAGCACCCGTGGCTGATTTTGCTTCAACTTCAGAGGACTGGGTCCTTGTCTGATATTTCATTTATCCACCAGCCTAAGCTCAGTGCCTTAAAACAACAATCATTTATCATGTCTCAAGATTCTGTGGCTTGATTGGGCTTGGTTGGGTGGTTCTTCTCTTCCAGGTGTTGCTGACCGGATCTGGAGCCATCTGGGGGAACAATTCTGCTGGAATGACCAAGATGGCTCTCCCCCATGGTTGGCACTTGGCACTGGCTGTGCTGTTGAGCAGAGCACCTTGGTTCATCTTCATGTTGCCTCTCCATTTCACTTGGGCTTCTCACATTATGGCCATAGGGCTCCAAGAGGAGGAAAACTTAACTGCCTTTCTCAAAGTCTGCACTTGGAAGTCCCAGCACAGTTCCTCTTCATCCCATGGGTCAAAACAAATCACAGGAATAGCCCAAATTCAAGAGAAGAGGAAATAGACTACCTTTAGATGGCAAAGAATTTGTGGCCATCTTTAATCCACCATATCTAAACTTCCTGGACCACTGCCTCACTTTACCCTGCAGCTAGCCAGCTGCAGCCAGCATCTTCTCCCCAGATGAGCCATTCCTATTGTTCTGTCTGTGAGACTACCCAGGTCTTAATTCTCAATGAGCATCTCAGGGTGTGGCAATTGCAGTCTGTTCAGCAAGGCCTTAAAGAAGGTATTATTACTCCCTCTCCTTGCCCCTTCATTGAGATTCCAAAAGCAATTTCAACCATGCTCTCACTTTTGCTCCTTCAGGTCTTCCTCCTCTACACTGAAATAACTCTCACTTGCCCTTCCTGTCTCATTTTGGGAGACACCTCCTCCAGGAAGCACTCCCTGCTTTACACTCACCCACTAGCTCATTGCTCTCGTAGCACAGTGATTTAACCCTCCCCTATCCTGCCCATTCAATCATCGCATTTCTCCCCCTGAGTTATCACTAGCTGCTCACTTATTGCTCATCTGCATCAGACAGAAGGTTTCATGCAGGGCAGAGACTGTGCTTTATTCTCTATTGTGTTATCAGAGCCTCACATGGTGCCTGGCACACAGTCAGTGCCCAATTAATGAAATCTCCCCACTGACTGTTTTCTACCTTCCTGCTCTCAGAACCTGTACCTTCAAGAATGCTAAAGTTTGGGGATTAGAAGAAGGTGAGTCAAGAGGAAGTTAGTGGGGATGGCCTGAGAGCCCAGGGGGAGGGGACCAGAAAGCAAAGCTAAGATCAAGACAGCAGGCACAGAGGACAGCCTTGCTGAACCAAGAATCTTGTACCATTCACTCAAATTCAGGCATGTGCAGCTGTCCCCATGGCTTCCTGAGCCATGGTAAAGACTTAAACCCCAATATGTGTTCTATTTACACCCAAGAACATCTTATGCCTTGGCATACCTCAGAGACTATGACAGGGGGGTGGGGAGAAGAAGTGGGGAGAGGGTCAAGCTGAGAAGGTCACACTTTGGGCTCCCTCTGAATATTATTCCTCCAAAGCAAACACATGAGTTTATAAAGTCAGGTTCATAAAAAAGAAACCAGACAGGAAGCGGTGCATCTAATAGTGCCCCAACCCCTTTATACTTCTCCAGAGGCATCTGGGGCAGACATCCCAGTCAGTTTGGGCCACCCACCCAAATGACAACTGGCCTCCAAGCTGAGGGGTCAGGAGAGGATGCCCTGGCCCCTCTGCTGTAGATGCCACCTTGGCTGGCCTGTAACTCCAGGGCTGTGGAAGTGAGTGTTTATTCATAATAAGCAGCACCTGGCTGAGCAATCCACAGCCCCACCCCCACCCCCCATCTAGGCTGTACAAGCTGAGTGGGCTGTGTCTTCCTGGGGGACAGGTTTCAAGGCCACTCCTTAATTGCCTTCTCCCTGGCCTTTAAACAAATTGCTGCCTCTCTCTGTAACTTGCTTTTCCCCACTCCTTCCTCCCTAAAAGCCACATTCCACCTCCACAGCTCAGAGCATCAACCCCTTCCCTTTTCTGTGCAAAATACAATTGTGTGCTTCCTGCACCCCTTGCTCCTGGGTCCCGGAGCAGAGAAGAGGGTCTGTACTCTAACTCTGGGGGCAGAAGAAGCAAGCGCCAATATCTTCCTTAACTTCCCGAAGCGCAGCATTTGCACACCAACATTTGTCACACGCAAATGAATGTGCTATTCCCAACATGATAAATTTCACATCAGTCCTGCTGACTTGGGCTTACTAATTGCCCGATAGCGTTTTCTTTGTTAAGCTTCACTGTGATCATCACACTTTTTGTTGAACTGACAGTAGAAATATTCTGTGGCCGACGACCCAAATGCAGCCCAATGCACGATCACCCTAATCTCTCATGATGAGGGTGCATGCAGGTGCATTGTTCAGGCCCCCCGAGCATCCCAGCTTCTAAAACTAAACTTTGTGGAGGGCTTCCCAGGGCCGCCAAGATACACAATACCAGAAAGATGCCATTCAGGCTGTGCTCTTATGCCCAGTGCCCCTCAAAGCAAGTGGGGTACAACCTGTGCATTGTACAGAATGGCCTTGGAAACCCCATTCTAAATCTGGGGGGTTTGCTGGGCAAGATGCTGGGGACTCGGTGAGCCTGTTTATCAAAGGCCGTGGCAACTGGAGCAGGGTCCAGGAGGGGATGCCTCTGTTTACAATCCCATTCTAGGTTGAGCTTTTTAGATTCTGAGCCATTTGCTTCCATCCTTCCCCAAGACCCTTTGATGGAGGCATCTTTAGTTTTAACTTCTCAAGTCCATCTGTCAAGTGATACCCGGGGAAAGACGGGCAGTCTGGATACCACTGGCTGAATAGAATACAGGTTGGTTTTAGTGAGAGTAAGGGGAGATTCTGAGGAAGATGGGGGTCCCTTCCTTGGGGGGGGCAGGGACAGAGCAAGCCACAGGGAGGTCTTCTCATCCTAATTTGCACGCTCCCTCCCAGCAGTGAGATGGAACACTCTTATCAGCTGAGGAATTCAGCCAACCGGTCAGGGTCACATACCACACGGTGGCTGGGTCTGGCTTGGCTGTCTAGCCAAGAACAGGCTGGTCTTTGTCCCTGTGTGATTGGGGGTGCTGCTTGGAAATGGAGGATCCAGGGTGGGTGCAATTATGGGATTTTTAAAGGTATAGAAATTGTATCTCCCATCTTGGACTGTGGGAAAATAAACTGAGAGGAGTACGATGTTGAAAGAGGAGCAAGTGGGGTCATTTTCACTACTGGCAACTCCTCTTCCCAAAAGTGACCCCAAGAGCTCATGTGCCTTCCAGTGTTCCTGGAGCCACCACTGGTGTCAAAGCAGTGCACGTAACTTTGCAAACCCCGTTCCCCTTCTCCTAATGTCTTATCCCCTAAGGACTCATAATCCTAAAGTCTTGGAGTTTAAGAAATCCTTATAAATCACCTGTTCACCCATCCATCCATCCACCCAGCGAGCATTTATTGGGCACATACTATGTGCCACCCAGTAGTGAACGAGAGAAAAAGGTCCCTGCCCTCAAGGCGTCGACATGCTATTGGGGGAGATGGAAAGTAAACAAGTAAGCAAATAAATAAACTAAATAATTGCAAGATGGTGGTTAAGTACCTAAAAGGAAAAAACCAAGCAGATAAGAGAAAATAAATGGGGAGGCCTAGGGCGATCAGGAAAGACCTCTCCAAGGAGATAACATTTAAGCTGAAAACTAAGTAACAAGAAGGAGCCAACCATACCAAAAGAGAGAGAGAGAGAGAAAAGCATTCTAGGCAGATAGAACAGCAAGCGTCAAGTGGATTCTCTCAAGTGGGCACAAGCTTGGCAGAGTAGAGGGGCAGAAAGGAGACCAGCATAGCTAGAGCAGAGTGAACTTTGTTCAAATGAAAAATTACACAAAGTCTAATATAAAATACACCAAAGCAGAGGGATGCAGATAAAGTCAGTTTAAAAACACTGATAGGATTCAACTGCTGTCAGAAGCTCAGATCTCCCCTGCAATATTCAGCATTTGGTTAAATTCTTTGATGATGCTAAATTACTGCTTCGAAAGTAAGCCAAGTTCACGGGCATCTCAGGAGTACGTATGTCTCAAAGGGGCAGACGTTGGATAGTGGTGCTTTCCTCAGGGTAATATATTCCCAAACAAAAATCCTGCACATTTGCTGAAAAGCTGACACTCTGTTGGCCAAACAACATCATGCTGTGGTTTCCCCCTCCCGGCTGTTGCAAGCTTATCCCAGCTGGTTCTTGCTGAGCAGTGTACAGGACATATTTCAGACCAGGAGACTTTGAAGTATGCGTTCTCTTAAGGCTTAACAATGTCAAGCTTCATAACCCAAGAACTGGCTTGCTAGCTTCCTACTTTAAATTGCTCATAATTTGAAACATGCAAACATTTCCACTTTATCAAGCAATGCTACTAAACATATTATTGCTGGAACCTGCATGTTTTATGGTCTCCATATAGCCAAGGAGCTGCATTTTATTAAAATAGACTGTTAAGACTGTTAAGAGGCTCAAGTCATTATGGAATCTTCTAGGCCCCAGAATGAGAATTTTGTTTGTTCTTAGGGCAGAGATAAAGGGCTGGGAAAATGGTGAGGGTGACTCTGTGTGGGTGTGCATGTGCATGTGAGTGTGTATGTATGGAAGGGAGAGAGGTGGGAAAAGAGCAGAGACCACCAACGGTCTCAGCCTCAGCCCTCACTGCCCCTCGCACCCCACTTCTGTGTGTCAGCCGTCTGTCCAAGGCCCTGCATTTGTTTGTGGGTCCATGAATCTATTACTTATAGCAGAACTGGGTTGGGCTTCAAGACAACTGGAATCTAGCAAAGAAGGGCGATTCTTTACTTGGGGGGAAAAAAGAGGCTCAGGGTCTCCGCTGAGGGTGAGCACACCAAGGATATGAGAAATAAGATCTAATGAACAAACATGACCTATGCACAAAGGTTTTGAAAAGGATGTTGATGGTGCAAACACAGTCCTAGCTTTAAGTCCATTCCAGGTGAGGGGTGGGAGGAGTATTCAATGACATTAAGGATAAGACCATGTGACAAAACCATTCCTGTGTATTAAGCCAGCCTTCTTTGCTTGCAAGAGCAGAGACATTGAGCTCCTTGTAGCATGCTGCTGCCAGCCTCCTGTGTGTCATGGCCATGTGAGTATCCATGCTGTTCTCCATGGTGTCTTTGCATCTTAGTTAAGCCTGCAGATAGACTCTAACCCCAGACACCACCTGGTAGCAATTGCATGAGCAATCCCAAGTGCAACCAACAGAAGAACCACCCTGCTAAGCCCAGGCAGCCCACAGAAATGAGAGATAATAAATGGTTGTTGCTGTTTCAAATCACTAAGGTCTGGGTTGGTTGGTTATCTAATAATAAACAGCCAAAACACCACATTTTACTCCCTTCCTCCTCTTGGGGGTTTTGGGGAAAGAAGCAGTTCTCCCAGGGCAAATAAAGATGTCTTCTAGCCATCCTGATCATAATGACGAAGATAATGATAATGATAGCTGGCATTTATTGAGCACCTAGAATGCAGCAAGTGCTAGTTGTAAGGGTTTCCTTGTTTTTATATGTTTCCTGAGGCAGATTCTATTATTGTCCTTATTTTACAGATAAGGAAACTGAGGCTCAGAGTCTGATTCCAGAGTCCATGTTTCTGATTCCTACATGGCACTAACCACAGTCTGACTGTCACAGTCAGTCCCAGCACTCTGCACCACTGCTGTCAACACAAGGCTCTGCACACAGTAAGTGCTCAATAATGTTAGCTGGCACACTTTACACCAGTGACTCCTCTAAAGTCAACCTTTACCCCATATTTATTAAGTATCACCTGGTTGCCAGGAACTGTTCTGGACTCTAGAAATGTCTCCAGAGCTCAGCATGAGACCTGCTGCCCTCCCTCTGGAGAGGCTTTGCCAGGCTTCGTGCAGGCATGTTGGAGCTGCTAATGAGCTCCTTTAATCTCTGCCACTGCCGCGCCTAATGCAAATGGCCCATCCTGCATAAGCAATGAGTGTTTATGAAATGGGCTCAGAATGAATTGCATGTGAATAAACAAGGATGGGTAGATGAATGAGTGGACAAACAGACAGATCGATGTACAAACAAACAAATTATATTTTGATGCACATACATTTCAAGTCTTCTCTGAAGTATACCTCATAGCACTTTTAATTTTATAAGTGTCATCCTCATCTCTGATTTTTTTTTATTCGGCCTGGGTACAGGGCAAAAAAGGTTCGTGAGTGAAATCTGGCCGAGGAGGAGGTCGGAAAGGTGTTAACAAGCTATAAATGACCTTTCCCGGCCTATTCAGGCATAAGTAATGTCCCCAAATTGCCTACAGTCAAAACTGCCAATTCCAAGCTGATTGCGATGAATCAGGCTCCCCCTATACGCAATAATGTGATCAATTTCTCATTTCACTGAATAAATAAGCTGGAAGATGGGGAACTGTCTCTGACCCACCGTTAACCTTCTGCCTCATTATTCATATTAGACCTATGACATACATGTAAGAAATCCCTGGTTCAATTTTAGCTAATTATTTGTTAGGATTGAAGGCTCCGTGAAGTGTTACTGATGGTACAAGTGCCCAGGGACCTCCAGGCAGAGAAAATCAGACTGAGAAAGCCTTTGTCTACAAGCATGAAGGCTGGGGACCAGCCTCCTTTCACCCCCGCTTCCACCCCCCACCATAAGCTTACATGTTCAAGTCCGGGTACAGGTTTATTTGCCTTTGAGAGTGATGCCCCAGTAATTTATGACATCTATGACTATTGTTATCTTGCATCTTTTGATTGTACTCCGTGAAGTGTTACTGATGGTACAAGTGCCCAGGGACCTCCAGGCAGAGAAAATCAGACTAAGAAAGCCTTTGTCTACAAGCATGAAGGCTGGGGACCAGCCTCCTTTCACCCCCGCTTCCACCCCCCACCATAAGCTTACATGTTCATGTCCGGGTACAGGTTTATTTGCCTTTGAGAGTGATGCTCCAGTAATTTATGACATCTATGACTATTGTTATCTTGCATCTTTTGATTGTTCTTAGTGAAGGTCACCCTTACAGATCAATTCTTTCATTGAGAATAAATCCGGAGATAGGCTTTTCCCACTCCCTGCCTCACACATTGTCCCTCTGGTGTGGACATTGAAAGGACCAGAGCTTTGGGAAACATTAAAAATGTTCACTTAATTGGCTGGCTGCCTCTAGAGAGATTTCTGGGGAAGCTACAGAAGTACAGTGAGGGACAAAGCCCAGTGGAGGATCTGGCAGGTGCTGCCTGCAGAAATGCTAGGCCCTATTGGACTGGTCCAGGGGGCGATAGAGGCTTCCCTGGAAGAGGATACTGATGGTGGCTCCTCTGGGAGGGGCCCATTGGCTCAGCTTGGAAGGCCTGGACCTGCCCAGATGAAGCTTAGATGAAAGGTTCTGACTGGTTGTCCTTTCCAGGGCTCCATCTGAAAATCAGCTTGGTAACTCTCCAGGAATCTCCCAAGACTAGAAGAGCACAAGCTATTTTTCCATGCATTTTGTGTTTCCTTAAGAGAACAAAGGCTTTTGTCATACACTGGCTGCCATATTCCCTTTATAATGATCTAGTCCTTCCCCGTTTTCAGAATTCCTAAGAATTTCTGCTAAGCACTGTCCCCTCAGGAGACATATTTAATAAGCATATTCACTCATTTCATTCAACATGTAATCTTTGAGCATGTGTCAGGCACAGGTCTAGACTTCAGAGGTGCGGTAATGGAGGAGTAGTGTTGTCAGGTACAGTCTTATCATCATGGAGCTCTCAGTGTTGTGGGGAGACAGATAGTATTTAAGATGTCAATGTGATCAGGAGTGAGTTAGGAGAAATTCATGGGGGTGTGGGTCACAAAGGACTTGATGGATTTGGAGTCAGAGTGGCTTCCAGAAGGTAACCCTGAAGGATAAAGAGCTGTGTTTCAGGGAAAGAGGTGGGATGGTGGGGAAGAGGATGGCCCACTAGAAGCAGCAGCATGTAGGATGTCTTGGAGGGAAGAGGGAGCACGTGGGCTGAAGGACAGTCTGACCACAAAGAGGGAAAGAAGAAGCCGGAGAGGTAAGTCAGACCAAGTCATGAAGGGCTTTATCAGCCCACTTCTGGATGTGAATGTTCCAAAATTGGTAGGAGACATGTCTTAGAGTCTACAATAATAGATAAGGACTGTCTCCAGCAAACCAGTGTGTAGGGTCATGGTATTTAAAATCATGTCCAGGAGCTTGGATTTCTTGGATTTTAGTCCAAATTCTCTTGAAAACAAATGAAAAGATCAGCTTTGCATTTTAGGAAGATCTCAGGCTGCCTGTGGTGAATGGTTCGGAAGGGGACACGACTGGATGGGGAGAGACAGGAAGAATCTATGCTTTCCATGAGGTGGGCTGGGACATGGAACAGATGGGATTTTCTCCACTTTACAGATGCAAAGACTGAGATCCAAGGAGACAAAGGGCCTTGGCCGATCATTAGCAATCATTGGACGATTGGTTTCACCTCATCAGTAGGAAAGAGAGTTCCAGCATGGACCCAGTTTTGCACCATAGAAAACCTGTTTTCTGTTTAGGAGATGGAAGCAGCCCCAAACCTAATGTTCAGTATATAAAGTTCCAAAAAAGGGGTAAGAATTTTTCACTTTTAAACAGAATGGTTCCCTGGGGAACCCTGTGTATTTCGACTTAAGAGCTCAGGAATCTGTATGTGTATTTCTGCAACATGATAACACAACACCTTAGATAACCAACGACAAAGATGTCTTCTCCCAAAATGTGAATGACTGGGCCAGGGCTCCTCAACGTCATTCAGAACCCCTGGCTTAGCCACAGATACCTCACACACATGCCGAGCATCGTCTCCTTCAGCCTTGGCGTGTGACTTCCCTTCTGCCTGGAACATCTTTCCCCTGAAGAGTCACACCAGAACCCCTGGCTTAGCCACAGATACCTCACACACATGCCGAGCATCGTCTCCTTCAGCCTCGGCGTGTGACTTCCCTTCTGCCTGGAACATCTTTCCCCTGAAGAGTCACATGGTTCACTTCCTTATTTCATTCAGGTCTCTGCTCATGTTTGACTTCCTCCAACAGACTCTTCCTGCCCATCCTGTCCAGAATAGCCTTGCCCCCATTACCCACGATTGTTTTTTCCTGACTGGCATCAGGTATCCTATGGTTGTCAGTTTATGATCTGTTTCCCCTGCTAGAATATGAGCTTGCTGAGGACAGGGATGCTGTCTCGTTCACCTCTATCTCCAGAGCCTTGTATACGGCTGGTGTTTAAAAAGCATATGAATTGAATGTCTCAGTGTTGAATTCACTGCTGTCATGGAGGATTCTCAGAAGTGTGTCTCCAGATGCTGAAAGGGGTCAGTTGCATGAGGACAGAACATGCGCATCCAGCTGATCTGGAGCTTCACTCAGCACACAGGCCCCCCCTGGACCAGGGGCTCCCTCCCTTCCCATCCCTCTGCATCCTTGAGATCAAGGACCAGGGATAGGGCACGGGCCCAATAGAGATTTGTTTAGAAGATGAATGACTGAATGACTTGAATGAGCAGCTGCATTAAATCTCCCCAGGATCAAGACCAGAAGTGGAACCTGGCCAGAGGGAATTGTGGAACCATGAGGGTCATAACATTTTCATTATTGGAGCTGCCATTTATTGATCATTTATTATGTGCCAGACACAGTCTAATCATTTCACATTCACCATCTCACTTAATTCCCACCAAACCCCCATTAATTGGTACTATTGTTATCCCCATTTTACATATGTGGACAGACAGACCCAGACAGGTGAAATGATCAACCTAGATGACACAGCAAGGGTATAGAACAGTCAGAACTGGAATCCAGGCCGTTTGCCTCCAGAGCTGGCTCTGGGCTACCCTGTGAGCAGAGGAGAGAAGGTGCTCCCACCCCGGCTAGCAGGTAGGTCACATTTGGTAACTACACTCAGTGGAGGACACTTATCTGCAAAGAAGAGGAAGAAGAAATTTTCACCCTGGGGATGCACATGTCTGATGTGGGAGACAGAGCCCATCTCCCCCAATCCTTTGGGAGATTCCAGCTGGGGAAGAGACACTATCCCTACATTTGTGTTGATAACTGTAGAATAGCAAGCTTCTAAAGATAAAATACAAATGGGTTTAGACTTCATTCCTTTGTTTCTTCATTCAGTAATTCAGCCATTCTATTGAGTTCCTACTATGTGCCAGGCATTGTTTTAGGGGCTGGGGTCCCAGCAGGGAACTGAGTAGATAGGATTTCTGCCCTCCTAGAACTTACTGTCTCTGGGAGAGATAACATAAGGGGACAAACATGGTGCCAAGGACAATCCAGGAGCAAAGAACAGCTGGGCGGCATTGTTTTAGGGGCTGGGGTCCCAGCAGGGAACTGAGTAGATAGGATTTCTGCCCTCCTGGAACTTACTGTCTCTGGGAGAGATAACATAAGGGGACAGACATGGTGCCAAGGACAATCCAGGAGCAAAGAACAGCTGGGTTAGGCTCCTCTAGAAGTGTCCTTTAAGGACTGAAGGGAGACCAGGAGCAGGCCAGGTAAGGGTGCTTGGGGAGAGGAGGAGAGAGCAACAGCAAGTGTTAAGGAATGGAAGGCCCATGCCCAAGAGGTGAGGCAGTGCAGGTGGGAGGAACAGGATCTCTAACTTAAAGAAAGGGGCAGGGCTTAATAGCAGACTTAAGAAGGAAATCAGTTGCCCAAAGATACACAGTCCAGGCAGGAAGTGGGGCAGAAACCCTGCTCACCACCCCTCTCCAAGCCAATGATCAGGAGCTGTGTCCACCCAGAGCAGATGCCTTTTTCCAGTTCCCACCAAGTCCCCACTGGGTCAGCAGTACCCCCCATCAGATAACTTCAGAAATATGGAAATATGCCCCCAATGTGTTTCATCTTTGAAAGCAGTTTGGAGTCTAGAGGGCCAAAGCAAAAATTTTCTGAGCCTAGTGTGGCTCCAAGGTGGGGATGATTTATGGTCAAGTGGCTGACCTTGGGCTTTTGAGGCTCAAGGGACACATGGCAGCCTTCCATCCTCAAACCAGGGCAGGGTGAAAAAAAGTCTCCTAACCTGGTTGTGGGAAGAATTGGCCTGGGGTTATTTCTTTAATTCAGCTTTAAGGTCTCTTTCATAAAGTCACTTTCATATGTGTTTCAAATTCATCACAATAAATTGTTCTTGCTTCTTCCATTTCTTAGGAGTCCTCCAAAAATCTATGACAAATATTCATGAAGGGGCTTCCATTGTTAAGATTAAAGTCCTGCCCCTGCATGGTCCAGGCCAAGGCTGGGTCCTCGCAGGGCTGAGTCCCAGCCTGGGCAGAAAGTGAGCAGAGGTGAGGTTCATATAAAGAAAAGTAAGGGGCCCTCCGTCCACCACTCAGCACCCCACCGTCTGCTCTGACCCCGGGCCAGGGATCCATGACCAGTATCTCAATAGCTGTTTCCCATGACAGCTTTCTTGTCCGAGCTCATTCATCAATTTTATGCAACAAAATCAGTTTGCGGAAAACTCGCATGAGGGCATAGGGGGGACACTGTGTGATACAAGACAGACTTTTCCCGTGATGGTAGGAAAATTTCCAGCTCCCCCCAGGCCTCCCTTCCGGTCTCCAGCCATAGCCTCACTTTTTCCATGACCTTATCAATTCCTGATAGGCAGGGACTAATCCAGCATTTGAGGGAAAGGAAACTCTGAGATAAACGAAGCCCAGCAGGTCCCCCCACCACACACACAGACCCAAAGAGACTCAGAGCTGCCTTGAAGCATGACATCATCAAGGTCAGTCATATCTCCTCTTTCTCTGCATGTGTAGACTCTGGAACAGGGAGGAAGTTGAGTTGGACAGGAAGTCATTAGTGATTGAAGGTCTCAGCTGCCCTGACAAAGTCTGGCTTTGGCCTCCGAAATGGAGGAGGAAGATGCAACTTCCTGAGAGGGTCTATTGGTAGCCTTTGGGTGTAGTTGTTAGTCATTAGGACTACTCACCCTAATTTTTCTGGTTTTCCCCTCTCCTGGACTCCAGATATGATTGCACTTCCTGGCCCCTGTGTGGAGGAGTGGGACCATAAATATGGCTAGTGTTAGCCAATGAGTTGCTAGTAGAAGTGGCGTGCATCACTTCCTGGATTAACATTTAAATGCCATTGGGGGACCTTCTAGGGCTATCTCTTTTCCTTCTGGTATTGTGATTGGTGGTGTAATGGTGCCAGCTCTGACTATTTGGATGCCTGGGTGACTAGAATGAATTTAGTGGATGTGTGGCATGAACAAGAAATGAACCTGTGTTGGTTTATGTTTTTGAAACTTGGTGCTGTTTGTTACTGCCTCATAACCCAGCCTATACTGACTGAAACATGGTATAGAACCACATAGGTTTGGTGAAGGAAAAGAAGCTGTAGCTTCAAGTCTCAGGACCCTAAGTCCAGTGCTCTTCCTTCTCATCTCCTCTTAACAATATTAGTAAAAACTTTATGACTTTGAACCTCTTAATTAACTTTTTCTGGGTCTCATTATTCTTCTATAAAACGAGGATGATGATACTTGCCTCAGCATTCTATGAAGTGTCAATGAGATCATGCCTGTAGAGCGTTCAGTCTACTGTCTACACTATACATACTGTACTTCATTGATTCTAAAATGCCTGTTTGTTCACATTCAACATTTCTGACCTTTACAGTCAATGCTATCTTCCAATTAATTGACAGCAGCATATAAAATAATTCTGTGTCTTACCTTCTAATGGTGTCAGAGTCACTTAAATATAGTAGTTGGTACTCAGTAAATGGTAGAAATTATACTTATCTTTCATGTTACCTTATTGAACTTCTCTGGGTTTGTTTTGCATTTGGAATATGCATATGGAATCATAATCATAATCTCAAAAGAGTGGAGGAAGTGGAAATGCTTCCAGAGTATTAAGCACTCTGGCAGTGGAGTGGATAGTGACCTGTCAGGGGCGCCGCCTACAGGCAGCCTGCCTGATCACACCCTCTCAGAATGCACGACATTTAGTTCTAGCAGAGCTCTTGAGGATGCTAGCTCTTAAGGTGTGATAAGAAATGGCATAGCCAGATGGACACA
>NW_007729297.1:239914-247386 GCF_000696425.1 Galeopterus variegatus
TAATTTTTATATTCATGTTGAAATAATAATGCTGTTGAAATAATAATATTTTGGATATACCGGGTTAAGTAAAATATACAATTAAAATTAATTTCACCTGTTTCTTTTTACTATTCCTCATGTGGCTACTAGAAAATTTTAAAATACATTTATGGCTCACATCATATCGGTCTAGAATGATGCCTGGCCAATAGTAGGTACTCAATAAATGTTGAATGGAGGCAGGCAGGGTGTCCAGGCTTACAGAAGAGACTGTCCTTATCCCGAAGTGAATTATCCCAGGTAGCTGCACTAAGAAGAAAAGGAAAGCATCTAATGTGGGCAAAATTGCCTAATGGTTTTGATATGAAAGAAGAAATTTTTCCCATTTTGATTGTGCATAGAGATAAAGGACAATACTCGTACATTTTCTCTTTTGTCTCCTGTCCCCACGCTCCCTCCTTCAACCTCAGAGATGATGTTTTCTGTGACCTTCTTTATTTTCCTCACTAAAATGTCAGCTTCCCGAGAGCAGGCCCTGTACCTGTTGTGGTCACTATTTTATTCCTGGCAAATATTTTATATCTGTCAAGGTGCCTGACTCTGACCAGGTATTCAACAAATGCTTGTGCAAAAATAAATTAATTCCTCCAGAGGATCTTAAGACATTTGGACGTTTACGGTTCTTCGTTTACCCCCATGTTGTTAATATGTGTGCAATGTTTTATAAGAGCAAGAGCTTGGGGTTCGAGCTGTGCATGATCAGGCAGAAATACAACCTCTTAAACCTCAGTGTCTCCATCTGTTAAATGTGAATACTACTACTTCTCTTAATATTTACTTCATGGGACTATTATTATAGGGCCAGATAACAAAAGCAGACAGTGCATGAAGAAGGTGAAAGATGGGAACACGTTAGCTCACCACAGAAAAGAGCTTCTTCAGAGCAACACCGCATAAGTGATTTTTCTCATTCCAGGCACCAGAGTTGTTCTGTGTTCTCAGAGACAGTGCATGAAGAAGGTGAAAGATGGGAACACGTTAGCTCACCACAGAAAAGAGCTTCTTTAGAGCAACACAGCGTAAGTGATTTTACTTATTCCAGGCACCAGAGTTGTTCTGTGTTCTCAGATGCATCGGGCTAAGAGAGAAACATTAAACTCCTTTCTCTGGGAAGAGTACCTCTTTTATGTGAGTCTGACCTAAAAGCTTCTTTCCCCCAGTGGTAAGGGGCATAAACTCTGGTGCACTCTCTGTATGACACCATTAAATGTACCCTTGCCTGCCTCACGCACACCTGAATACTCAGTGGGGAGAGAGGGTGGACATTTCCACTTACCCGTTCACCACCATTCACACAGAGCTGACAAATCCTGACGTACAGGAATGTGATAACAGTTATTGTGATGACGATGGGGGTGGTGAGGGTAATTTTTTCTGTAAAAAAACAGAGTAGGGCTAAATCAGTAGATGGAGTCACAGCAAGATGCATTTGTAGTGGTGGGAGATCACCTAACTTGTAGCAGAAGACTTGAATTCAAGTCTGGAATTCTATTCTTTTGCACCTCAGTTTCCCCAACTGCATAATAGGGGTGGGCTAGTTCCTGTCCTTCCCATTTTGAAGAGTCATTGGAAAAAGTGACATCACGATGGATGTAAAATCACTTTATGAACTGTGATATCCTTCACAAATGCAAATGATTATTGATTATCATTAGAGCATCTGTCAGCAAAATAGGCTGCCTTGTGAAGCCATATCAATTGGCTGAAGATGATTTGGAACAAGATTGGGTCTTGAAAACATCTAGACAGCTGAGGCCTAGATGGAAAAGATTTCCAAATGATGTTGAATCCACAGGAGCTCCAGCTGTGGCTGGCTCAGTAGCAGGGTAGGGTGTGAACCATCAGTCCTGGGCAGATGGACCACTGCCACCAGCCTGTTCCTTAGGGCACCTCCTTGGCCTCAGAATGTCCAGGCCTGAGCCTCTCTGACTCCCTCAGTTCTGTGTTCTAGGCTAGAAACCGTGCCCTGCAGATGTTGGCTTCCTTCGGGGGCCCTGGCGTGTTTCAGTTTGAGGGAATGATGTGTTGAATGCTGGAGCCGAGGTCTCTAATAAATGGCTGGCATGGGTCTCTGGACATCAAACAGCTCTTAGAAATAATATTTTGAGGAGTTAAGTGTAAATGAATGGGAAACACATGGATTAAATTTCCACGAAATACATATGGATGTAAAAATGAAAGAAAGACTTCGGGCACTGCATGCTGGAATCCTTTTACCTAAAACATAATAAAATAAAATAAAATAAAAATAAAAACCTCTGAGGCAGAGGACATATCCCAGAAGGATTATTTTCCTCCAGCCCCCAAGAGCACCTCCTGTTCTGATAAGGTTGGGGGAGGAAGAAATGGAGTGGAGGGAGGGACAAAGAGACTGCCCTCTAGGACAGGCCAGGAAGCTGACCTGAGATGTGCTGTTAACTCCTTCTTGCCCCTTACGATCCATCGCCTTAGAATGGAGGCAACACACATAAAAGCCTCTCAAAGCTCTGGCTGCAGAACTGTGGGTAAGTGGGCTACTTAAAAAGCCAGCAGCCGGTCCCTGGGCCCTGCTCAGTGAGCAAGCTGCAGAGCTGATTGTGTGATGCATTAGAAAAAATGCAAGCTAAATAATGTTTAATTGACAGAGCAGATTGTTTATGTTCGAATAATTGCACTAAATTGAAGTACTTAAAAAGTACTTAGACTTTGCGACTTGGCTCTGCTGGCCTGCTCCTGTGGGGCTGGGGGATGGGCCTGGGGGGGGTGTGGAAGACCCTTGGGATGGGCAGAAGGAGGAATCGACTGCAGGGAAGACCCGAGGTGTTGGTTGGCCAGGAGCCCATGCTTCCCTTGGTTTTGCTGAGACTCCTTAGTCAGGCTGCAGCTCACCTGGACACCGGTTTCTCTCTGAACGCTGGATGTCTCTCTTTCTGGAACAGAGTGCTTTGTCCTCAGTGAATGGACTCCTCGCAGCCCTCAAGGGTAGTTGGTATCCACACCTGTTGCCCATATAGAGGGATTGACAGTTCTGAAAATCTATGTTCAGCAGAAGCAGCATTTCTACCAGGATGGGGTAACCAAGGAGCCTGAGCACTGACCGGGGCCCCCAGAAGATGATTTTCAGCAGGTTGTGAAAATATTGAAGTATTTCTGCACTGGTTGGGACATAGCTGCTGCCCAAGCTCCTGAGGGCCCTCTGCCTCCCTGCCTGCCCCAGTCTTGCCTCTGGGACCCCCAAGATGCCTCCATACCTGGAAACTAAAGAGTTAACAGCTGGCACTGAAGGGGTTCTGCAGGATCCTGCTCAACACGTGGGCAGCGTCTGTTCTGTTTTATGTCCACACTGTGGCAGTTGTTCGCTGCTGTGATATTACTCTAATGACTATCCATGACCAGGTAGGTGGCTATAAGTCATGTATAAGCCAACAGGGTGGGGACCTCTGGTCAAAGTAAATGCACCACAGATTATAAGAAGGTCCTTGTCCGACCCCTGACCCACACCATCCATCCCCCATCACTGCCACCTCCATCTCAGGCTCAACTGTTTAAAACATTTGCACTCCAGGCAAAATATCTAAGCTTTAGAATATGCTTCTCAAGGGCCCGTGAAAATATCTGAGAACTAAAAAAAAATATTTTTGGCTCTAAAATACGAAAAGAAAACCACAAAATTAAAATTAATATATGTTTAAATGTCTACAAACCATAACATTACATCAGCTACTCAACTGTTAGCCAGCTCGATTTGTATATAGTTATATAAAAATCATGTTTAATGTGAACTGTGGGTGAGTTTTAATCTGTTTGATACAGTGGCAGTGGGGCTTCCTAAGGTCAGAGCCCCTGGGTCAGCTAAGGTCCTCAGTGGCCTTGAGCCCAGTACCAAGAAGGCAGTCCTGGTTCTCCATGCCTTCTGCCACTGCTGATCCACCTACCTCCCTCTTTTTCTCAAATCACCTTCGTTTGACATGATGGGACACCTTCTCTTCCTATCCCTCTCACCATTTGTTTCTAGTTCTCCTGCTGGGACATCGTTTGATACTTGATATTGAGTGTTTGCTCAAGCTCGGCCTCAGTTCTCCACTCTTCTGCCCTCATACTCTCTCTCTCCATGAGATCATCTGTCCTAACAGTGTCAACTATCACCTCCATGTGGCCAGCGTCCAAATCCACGTCCCCAGCTGCAGCCTCTGCCTGAGCTCCAGCCCCGTATCTCCAAGTGCGGATTGAATGTTTCCTCTCGGAGGTCCTGCACATGCCTCTACTCAGCACATCCCAAAGCCACCTCACCTTCACCCGCCACTCCCTGTCTCGCCCATTTCTAACAATACCAGCCACATTTTCTCAGCCCCCCTGAAACTCCAAGTGATCTCTGACGTCTTCCTCTTCTTCCTCCTTTCTGTCCGTTAGCCCACTTTGTGCAGCTCCCTCTTTCTTTCCTTTCTTGTATGTTGCTCACACTGGTCCCTCCCCTCCACCCCCAGTCGCACCATCTTAGCTCAGGCTAGGGAAAGCAAGTAGGTTTCGTCTCAAGTCCCAGGTCTGACCTGTTGCTGGTAGCCACCATCAATATTAGGAGCACACCGTGGAGAAAGATTTCCAGGCTACGTTTGGCCTCGATGGGAAAGACGGCCAAGATTGATTAGTGATGTCTGCCATGGACATAGGAAGATGGGATGGTAGCACAAACTTTGCCATCCCCAGTCTAGGCCTTTTCAAGTTGGCACCCAAAATGAGGCAGTTGCTACCTGCCTGGCCTCCCTGCCTTTAATCTCTCCTTTCCTTCACATCGTCCTATATAGCTGGCCCTCTGAATCTACAGGTTCCATAGCTATGAATTCGACCAATTGCAGATCAAAAATATTTGGACAAAAAAAATTCCACAAAGTTCCAAAAAGCAAAACTTGAATTTGCCACACAACAAGTACTACATTGAATCCACACAAATGAAGTGATGTGTAGGCATTGCATTGGGTACTATAAATAATAGAGAGATGATCTGAAGGCCATGGGAGGATGTGCATAGATCATATACAAATACAATGCCATTGTATATTAAGGGCTTGAGCATCAGGGGATTTTGATATCCATGGGGGAGTTCTGCAACCAATCCTCCATAGATACCAAAGGAAAACTGTATATTGTTACAAAATCAGCAAGGGACGACCCTTGCATTCAACAAGTTCCCTGCCCGGAAACCATCTTTGACTTTTTACCTTACATGAGATCAAGCCCAGTCTCCTGGCCTGGCACTTAGACCCTATTTAGTTTGTGCTCTGGTTTTAATGTCTCTCTAAGCTCACCTCCAACTTCAACCCCAATATGGTTGTAAAAGGTGGGGCCTTTAAGAGGTGATTGGATATGGAGGACTATGCCTTGTGAATGGGTTGATCTTTTCATGGAGTAATGGGTTGATGGCTTAATGTGTTGTCACGGGTGTGGTTCTGGTGGCTACAAGGAGAGCAAGTGAGGTTAGCTCTCTTGCTTATGCCATTTCTCACCATGTGACACCCTCCATTGCCGTAGAGAGTCACAACCAAGAAGGCCCTCGCCAGATGTGCTCCCTGGACCTTGGAATTCCCAGCTTCCAAACTGTAAGAAATAAACTTTATTTCTTTATAAATTACCTAGTTGCAGGTATTTCATTATAAGCAACAAAAACAGACTAATACGGTCTGACTCCAGCTTCCTTCTTCCCTCAGTTTCCCACTAACCTCCAGTTTTCCACTAACCTCCAGCTTCCTTCTTTCCTGTTTCCCCCAACCTTGCTCCTACTAACCTGATCTAGTCACTGCTCTCTGACTGTATCTTGCTCCTCCCACCTTCAGATTATTGCTCACAATTCTCTACCAGCCTGGAGTCCCCTGTTCTTTTGACCCCACCTACTCACATCTTCCATCCAAGTGCCAAGGCCTAGCTTAATAATAGCTAACTTATTGAGTGTTGACTCTGTGACAAGTGTGATTCTAAGTGATCCATCCACATTAACTCATTTAATCCCTGTACAATGCTATGAGGGAAGTTTCTATCATGATTATTCCCATTTTACAGGTGAGGAAACTGAAGCACAGAGAGGTTAAATCACTAGTCTAAGGTCATACAGCTTATAAGAAGCAGAGCTGGAGTAAGACCCCAGGAAGTCAGGTTCCAGTGTCTGAACCTTGGTTATCATGTCACCTCACCCCTTAAATCTTACTTCTTCTAGGCAGACTCCCAAACCCTCAGACCCTCCTCTGCAGAACTTATTGCCTTTGCCACTTAACTTTCACTTCTGCTGTCTTCTTTTAACTCCGTCAGCCTCCTCTGCTGTGTTGTCAGGTATCACTGAGGACAAGAACCAGCCAGCCCCATGGATCAGTAGCGACAGTATGAACAATATAACCGCCCATCCAGCAAGGCCCTCCTAAGGTGCTTTATACACATTATTGTACCTAATTTAATTTTTATTCTGAGAAGGAGGAGGGTACTATTATCCATCCTTTATATATAAGGAAACTGAAACCAGAAAAGTTAAAAAAAAAAAAAAGTGCCCAAGCTCACACAGCAATGAGCCATCTTGTCCCCCCACCTGTCAATTTCCCTTCTCTGGGTTTATATGGAAAAGAAGAATGCTGGGAGGTGGGTTTTTGTCCCACTGCATGTATGCATCAAGAGAATGAGACCCCTGCACGGTACACAGGAGGGCCCTGATGTCCAGAGGAGTGGGGGGACATATCTACAGGCTCAAAGCAGATTGGTAGCCACTGTGACAAGAGTTGACATAACCTGGGTAGGGTCTTGGCTGAGACTCTTATTTTTTCTTCTTTTTCTGCTGTTCTTTCTTCATCTCTGTCTTTTTTTTACAATCTCACCTTTTCCTGTAAAATATGATTTTAAGTGTCTCTGAGATTATGCCTGTGAAGTCCTCTCCTGGGGTCAAGCAGGTCCACTGGCCACTCTGAGCCAGAAGACTCATGGCAGAGGGTTCACGGGACAGACATCTGTNGAGCTCTTGAGGATGCTAGCTCTTAAGGTGTGATAAGAAATGGCATAGCCAGATGGACACACCAGATGATGCCTGGTACGAAAAGCAGCGTTATGGTATAGAATTATTCAGCCAGACCCAGGTTAAAATGCCAGTTTCACCTTTCAGAAGCCATAGGACCTTAAGCAATCTATTTCTCTTTTCTCAGATTTATCATCTGCAACATGGTGACATTAATAGATTTCTTATAGGGTTGTTGTAAGGGCTAGATGAAAAATTGTATGTAAAGTCTATAGAGCTGTTCCGTCCAAGTGTGTCCATTAAACACTTGAAATGTGGCCAGTCCAAAGTGAGCTGTGGTGTGAGTGCACAAGCCACACCAGATTTCAAAGACTTAGTATAAAAAATGAATTTAAAATATCTCACTAATTTTTATATTCATGTTGAAATAATAATGCTGTTGAAATAATAATATTTTGGATATACC
>NW_007729298.1:0-16418 GCF_000696425.1 Galeopterus variegatus
CACATTTTGAATAACTCAATTTGAGTATCAGCACAGTGGCCTGAGACTGTGTGGATTTAAAGATAAGTCTCTTCCAAGTGACTAAAAAACAACTGGCACTTAAAATTTTTACCCAGTAAAGGGAAGTCATGCTGAATTAATCCTTTGGTATTATGTGATATTCCATAGTTTTTAAAATGCATGTTCTCACTTTTTATAAGTCTCTTCCAAGTGACTAAAAAACAACTGGCACTTAAAATTTTTACCCAGTAAAGGGAAGTCATGTTGAATTAATCCTTTGGTATTATGTGATATTCCATAGTTTTTAAAATGCATGTTCTCACTTTTAACTGGGTGCTAAGAAAGAAGGGGAAAAAAAGGAAGTAAGGGAGGGAGGGAGGGAGGAAGGGAGGAAGGAAGGAAGGAAAGAAAAGACAATAATCTGTTGAACTTTCAGAAGGAGAGAACAAATCTAAGGTTACTAGAGATGAGGGGGAAGGAGGGAGGGGATTTGAGGAGGGATAGGTCAAGTAAAGGGCATAAAGAAAAATCATGATTTGTAATAATGAATATTCTAATAATAATAAAAAATAAAATAAAAATAAAATAAAATACATAATCCCATCTGATTAGGTAAACAGAACTGGGATTATTACTCTCTCCACTTTTAAAAGGGAAAAATGGAATTACACACAACTTTGCATGTTGTTGCTTTCGTTGCAGTGATACAGACTGTTACAGTTCTGAGCTATGAATTGTGTAATAATAGAAGCAATGCTGCATATATCCTATCCCATATAACTATTTTATTTTTAAATTCACTTTTCCCATACTTGTAAGAAATCTTTGATTTTGGTTTTAGTTAAAAAACAAAACGAAACAAAATCATAATCCCTATCATAACACAGAGCTTGAATATTATAATTGACATAAAATTCAGTTCTAATTTTTCTCCAAAAATAAGATGCTTACTCCAGCATGATTCTCTTCATTCCTAATTCTCCGTATTTGCATTTTAAAATGGCCTGTTCCTGTGGGGCTAATCTACGAGCAGAGTGTTCTTTGAACTTAATGTGTGCTCCATGGTTAGGTCAATTCCATCAGCGCAGACACTAAGAAATGGGCCAGAACTTATTTAAATCATGTAGTTGACTGGAAATAAATTTAACTTATATAAGCATGCTGCAAAATGTGAATGGAGAATGTTTTACCCCTTAATATGTAAATTCTAACTCAAATCATTTACTTTTAAAAAATTAAGCTAAAGGTTAAGAGATTTGCCATTGTGTAGCATTACTAATGTAATTTAATGGCTATCTTAATATAATGTAATTTGGGTTCACTGATCAGTTAATCTTGCAGATTTCATCGTTTCTGGCATTTCTTCTTTCCTCTTTTGTTTCTCTCTCATAAGTCGCTTGACTCTCCAAATATTCAAGTTAAGTTTAATGTTAATCTGGGTGAAAGTTTAATAGCATGTGAATCCTGCGACCAAATAAAATGAAAAAGCAGATGTCTCTATACTGGTGCTGAACAACATTCAGAGGAGAAACCCTCTCTGCACCAGGGCTTCAGAGCATCTCAACTCTCCTGGTTTCCCTTTTTCCCTTGGTCACTCCTTCTCGTTCTCCTTTTCTGCTTCCTCCTCATCTCTCCCAATTCTCAGCACTGACATGCCCCAAGCTTAGTCCTTGCACTCTTCTGTGCTTTTCTATGTATCTCCTGCATCTCATCTTATCACACACCTTTAATATCTATGTGTCGTTGTCTGTCGAATTTCTTTCACCAATCTGGACCTCTCCCCTAAATATAGACTTTTCTATTCACCTGCCTTCCTGCCATTTCCACCTGGATATCAACTGTATACCTGAGCCCTAATACGTTCAAAACCAAACCTTCCTACCAAACCTGTTCCTCCCGCGGACTTCCCCAACTCAGGCCAAGCTTTGCAGTTGTCTTTGACTTCTCTTGGTTTCTTACACCCCCAATTCCAATCCAATCTGCAAATCCATCCAGCTCTCTTTCAAAATATAACCCGGAAACTGACAGTTTCTCACCAACACCATTGTGACCAGCTTGGTCTTGGCCACCAACCTTTCTCAGCTGGGTTGCTGCTCCACCTCCTGACTGCAGTCCCTGCTTCAGCCTGTCCTCCACACGTCAGCAGAGTGGGACTGCTGAAAACTAGGTCATGTCAGGTCCCTGCTTTGCTCAGAACATTTCAGTAACTTCTGATCTTCCTCATAATGAAAATGAAGATGCCTGTAGTGGCCTCCCACCTGTGGGTTCCTGTGACCTCTCTGATTCAGCTCCTACTGCTTGTGCTCTGGTCCAGTCACACTGGTCTTCTACCCCCCCAGCTCTCCAAGCACAGTCCTGCTTCAGGGACTTTATACTTTCTATTGCCTCACCAGAATCAGTGTCCCCCTGATATCCTCTTGTTTTATTTCCTCACCTCTCTTGGTTCTTTATTCAAATGTCTTCAGAGTGAGGCCATCCTTTTGTTTACAATTATAACCACACTATCCCTTTCTCTAGCACTCGCTAACCCCTCTCTTTTTTTTTATAGTTTGCCCTAGAACTTACTACCACATAACCATCTATACATTTTACTTATTCTTTTTATTTTCCATCTCTCCTCCCTCAATGAGAATGAAGATTGATCCCTAGTTATTTCATACTTTACTGCTTTATCCTTTACCTCTAGAGTAATTCCTAGAATAGAGGAGCAGTCAATAGATACTTGTTAAATCAATGAATGAATGATTACTGCCCATCTTCTTCTCTTTGAGTAGAAGCAGGAAATATAGCACGTGAATTGTTGGATTATTAGACTTGCCCATATGCATATGTAAGTATAACAATCCAACTTGGTTGTTAAAATATGTAAAAAAAAAATCATAAGAACGTGCATTTTTATAAGAATGACAAACACTGATTTTAAAAAAAAACACAAAACCAACTGTCAATCAAGGAACCAGAATATATATTGAATTAATTGTTTCTAGATCATTAATGAACTTGACTGTGCTATTACTCTCAAAGCACTAAATATAGCTGATATCGAACCAAAGGTCCTTCATGATCCTTGAAACTTCCTTGAATTTCTAAAGAAATATTCAGGCTTATAGGAGGAAGTTTTAATGAGACATTGTGCTGTTTAGGAGAGAAGAAATCATAGTTTCTGACCTCAGGGGCATTGATGAAATAATAGAGCAAGAGCTCTAGGGAAATTAGTTTTTAGGAAGTGGAATCTGGTGGCTCATTGCACATTCTAAATAGCATCAGAGTAAGTATGACAGTCTGGCTGATTGGATTTAGTGATGTGGATAGATTTGGCTGCTATATTATCAAAACTGGATTGAAAAACCCCAAATGTCAATTAGGTTTTACAAAGGTATAAGGACTACTGGGCCACAATTCATTCTAGGACTGCATTTAAGTGAGAGCAGCAAGTAGGACAAAGAGAGATCAGAACAATTTCAGGACTGGAATTTTAATCAATGATGCTAAATAATCTTAAATTTGATCTTGTGCCTATCCTGATTTGTTCGTTCCACTCTTATGGAACAGGCACTGTGTGTGGCAGGCAGAATATACTATGGTGACTATGACAGACATGAACCCTGTCCTCACGAAGCTGTATCCTAGTTGTAGAGATGGACATACAGACAGACAAATCAATATATAAATGCTAGTGGAGAGAACAACTGTAGCCACAAGTGTGAGGCCTGTCCTATGGTCTGAATGCTTGAGTCCCACCAAAATTCATATGTTGAAATCCTTGCCCCCAAGGTGATGGTATTAGGAGGTGGGGTTTGGGGAGGTGATTAGGTCATGGGAGCTTAGGGCCCTCATGAATGGGGTCTAGTGCCCTGATATTAGAGAGACCCCTCATCCCTTATGCCATGTGAGCTTACAGTGAAAAGATGGCTGTCCATGAACCAGAAAATAGGCCCTCACCAGAAGCCAAATCTGCTAGTGCCTTGATCTTGGATTTTACAGCCTCCAGAGAGAAATGGGACTGAACTCATCCTTTTTATCAGGAACCCACCCCTGCAATAGCAATATTAATCTACTTATGAGGGTGATGCCTTCACGGCCTAAACATCTCTTAACAGTTCCACCTCTTATGATCATCACAATGGCAATTGAATGTCAACATTAGTTGGAGGGGACATCAAATCATAGCACTGACCACTCAAAACCACCTTTAGTCTCCTCTTCCTTTTCGTTTGTTTATTGTTTCATTGAGGTGTGTTTAAATGGGATTCTGAGACATGAATCCTTCAAAAGGACTAATGTGCATATAGTCAAAATGTTAATTCAGCTGAACTGTTCACATCTTTGCTTCAGATGCCCATGTCTTTGGACCTATTTTATAAGTCACTAAATCTTAAAACAATGAATATGTTATAATGTTGATTATACAGTATCTGATAATAGGTGACAGTTGAGAACAGATTAAACTGTTCCAGGCTAAAACAAGGCTCTTGCTGAAAGGATTTTAAATTCTTAATTTGAGACCTGACCAAGGCAGAACCACATAATACCACATGATACTGTGTGGATGTAGGATGGATTTTGTAACAAGCAAATAATCAGTTAATCAATCAATAATTAATAATACAGTGATAGGTTTTTAGTGTTTAATATTCCACCTGGTGGGTATAAATCAGGTCACATTAGAATGAATTTTCCAATCTCAGTAGCTCTATGCCCATCTTCATGAGCATAAATCTCAGTGACTCATACAACCTCTCTTGCTTAAGTATCTCTGAGATTCTTAGGGGCACCTTGCAATTGCCCTTGCATGGATCTGCTCAAGGTATCACTTTGTACTGGCCTCTGCTCTACCAGTGACCTCAAGCCATAGGCATTGGTCTCTCGACTACCTAACAGCAGACACCAGCAAGTTTGTTCTAGCTATTAATGCTCTACATTTCATCCAGGGCAGTACCACACATTGTCCACCTGCAGAACACAAAGAAGAGTGTATTCTCCCTCCTTGCCCTCTCAGGGGAAGCCAACAGCTGTGATTCTTCTTGAGTTCTCAAGTTTTAGAAATCTAGTGAAGTTCTTCCAATTCTCCCACACAATGCTTTGTCTTCCCAGGATATGATTGGGAGAGTTTATATGTCAATCACCACAACCTACCCAGAATCACTACACCTTTCAGGAACCTCACGCTTTATAGCTGAGTCTGGTTATTTACACTAGATTTCGTTTTTCTATAGAATGAATTCTTAGTCAGAGAGCTACTTTTTGCTTTAGTGAGGATGAGTTAAATCATGCCACAGCAAACAACTCCAAAATCTCATTTGCTCAAAACAATAGAGGTTTACTTCTCACTAATGCTGTATGTTCGTGAATATAGGTTGTCCTATATTCAGTCATGCTTTAGGCTGATGATAGAGAGAGGAAGGTTCTGCTCTTTACTCAGGAACATAGCTGATGGGAGACTCCACCATCTGGAAAGTTCCCAGTCACTGTGGCAGAGGAGAGGAGACATTATAAACCAATTCTTAATGGTTTCTCCTTGGAAGTGACATGCATGAGGGTGCATCAAAAAGTTTTTGATGATAGAGAGAGGAAGGTTCTGCTCTTTACTCAGGGACATAGCTGATGGGAGACTCCACCATCTGGAAAGTTCCCAGTCACTGTGGCAGAGGAGAGGAGACATTGTAAACCAATTCTTAATGGTTTCTCCTTGGAAGTGACATGCATGAGGGTGCATCAAAAAGTTTATGGAAAGATTCGTATTATCTTTTAATTCTGTTTTTTCATAAACTTTTTCTAGTAATCTTTGTTCACATTTTTTTTGTCTCATTTCATCAAGTCGTAGTGATATTTGAATTAACAAGAGATACCTATATATATATGTGTACATATACAAATTAGAGAGATGGATATCATTTCTCCTTCTGCTCACATCTTATTAGCCAAAATAAGTAAGGTGGCCGTGCCTAACTTCAAAGGGGCAAGGAAATGCAATCCTGCCACGTGCCTTGAAGGAGGACAACTGGGAATGTTGGAGAACAGCACTAGTGAGGATCACACCTTCTTTCTTGAAATTTTGCTTGTATAACCTACTCTCTCTCTATCTACTCCTGCCCCTTAGACATATCTCTATTTGTATGAGCTTCAATCATGAAAATGGTTCAGTGTTCCCCAATATTAGTTAGTGGTTCTGGCTGAAGGTCTCTCACGAGTTGTTGGCTTGGGCTATGATCATCTCAAGGCTCAGTTGCTCTCACAGTGACTCATGTAGCTGTTGGCAAGCCTCGGTTCTTTGCCATGCAGGCTTCTTTCTAGGGCTGCTCACAATATGATAGCTTGTATCCCCCTGAGTGAGAGATGAGACAGACAGACAGAGACAGACAGAGGGAAACATCCCAAAACAGAAGACATGCACAATGTTTTATAATCTAATTTTGAAAGTGACATGCCATCATTTCTGCCTGAGGACCAACCCTGGGATAGCATGGAAGGGAATTATACAAAGATGTGAATACCAGGAGGTGGGGTAATTGAGGGCCATCTTGGAAGGTAGCTTCTACTCCCATTTAGGGAGGCTACTGTCAGGTAAACCCATAGCTGCAAATAAAGTCTGTGCAAATCTCAGCCCCTGCCGAGTAGCATACCGAGCATAGAGTAAACGCTATTTAAAACTTCTCCCGGGGAGGTGGGGGGCATCATTTCATTTAGGCTAGTGGTGTTCTTCTATGCAATTAAATAGTTCTTGTATCTTATAATTTTCTATGTCCAATATCCCAGGAAGTAAATGCACTCTTCCACAGAACATTTGCTTTATTTGTAATGTTTTAAATGCTATTGTTTAAGTGGTTGTTATAGTTGAAATGTTAGCAGATATAATATATTGCAAATAAAAGCAGATAAATTCTTGATAGTCTTTACTTGCCCTTTTCTATAGATGCATGAGCTGTGTGAGCTAAGTGTGATTTTAAATAGGACATTGGGAGGAATTAGAAATAGTGGCATGGTGGTAGAAACCCCACATTAAAATCCATCCTTGTCAGCACTCTGTGATTCCACATGCCAGGCTTCTTTTGGATTAATCGAGAAATTGTTGAAAGATATTAGGGGGAAAATACAGTTCAGTGAGGGGAAGGCAGTTCCTATGGGAGGGAAGGAATATATATGGCCACTATAAAACAAGTAGGAGAATGCATGTGTGAATTTTACACTCACGATTCTATTGATCAAAAGTGGAGAAATTATTTTCCTTTTTTTAGTTAATTGTTCTTACAGTAATAAACCCCACTGGGCAGGAAACTAGGCCTCCTCCCTGTCTTCTCCTGATATTGAAAGAGTTTTGTTTCCTGAAATCCTCGAATCAGCTTCTTATCACCATACCAGTTATGTCTCTTGGATTAATTCAGCTAAACCATGCAGTATGACCTATGCAGACAGTCTGTTAGAAGCACATGGATAGCTTGCCTCCTCTTCTTTCCTTCTTCCTCTATTGTTTCTGTATTTTGGTTGCTTTTATCCTAGCATCTTGAATCTCTTATATCCCAAATTATAGTATGCTCACTAAATGCAAGATTTCTCCTCCTACCCGCCCCCATCTGCCTCTCCCAGTGACATCTCACTTCATTCCCAAGAAAAACATCGCCCTCCCCTCTAAGCTCACTGTGTTTACATTTCTCTGCTCTCTTCGTCTTTCCTCCTTGGCATGCTGGTTTAATCAATTTCACCAAATGACTTTGCTGGCAGCTGTAAAAAGAAAACCCAGAGCAAGTTAATAGCAATCTAATACTGTACTTTTTGTCATTTCTCTAAAATGTACAGAACTGTTTGGTCATTGGATTGATTTTTAATGATCTAAATGATCAGATGTTTCAGCGCTGCACTGCAGCAGCCTGATAATAAATAGGAAAGGGGAGGGGCTTGCATGCTGGTGCTCACTCAGTGCTGGGTGAAAAATCCCTGAAACACCAGCCAAGAAGACAGGATAAAAGGCCAGTCTTTGCCAAATCATATGTTAGCATTTTTAAACAAAGATGCCTAGCTATTTTAATTTTGCACATGAAGGAACTAAAACAAGATGTTTTTGATGAGGGTTTAGAAAATCATCAATAGGATTAGGAGTCAAACTGCAGCCTAATTCTATGCATATTGACATAACAAAACGTCAGTAAAGTGCCTCTTAATAGTCCCAAATAGCATCTCAGCACCCCAAAGATAGTGGAAAAAAAATATATACGTGTGTGTGTGTGTGTGTGTGTGTGTCTGTGTGTGTGTGTGTGTTTTAGCCAAAGGCATGAAAACTCTCAAAGGTATATGAAATCAGTAAATTATAAAATGAATTACTGTGTTTTTTTCCCATTTGTAAGAAAGAAATAGAAAAAAAAGGCAAATATGGGGAAAAGAAACAATGAAATACTGTGAACTCACTGTTAAGACTTACTAGCTGTGTAACTCTGGGTGACTTGCTTTACTATTCTGTGCTTTAGTTTCCTCACTGTAAAATGGACAAAGTAGTACTTTTGTGGATGGTCCAATGAGGAAAGGCACGTCAAGGGCTTAACACTGTGCCTGGCACTTATGAGTTAAGAAGCTCATGCTCATTATTACTCCATCTACTGTCTCTATAATCACACCCTTCCCAGCCAGTCCTTTCCTGCCACATCTAAATTCACAGGACAATGCTGGTCTCACAGAAGAGTGGACAGAGGTGGGTTTGGAGTCTGATCACAGCTCAGCCACTTACTTTCTGGGTCCGTAGGAAAGTAACTTAACTTTTCCAGGTTCTTCAGATTCCTCATTTGTAAAATGGGACTTATTAATACTTGCTTTATAGGGATATTGTGAGTATTAAAGGAAATAATTTGTGTAAAGGTCAGTAAACAAAGCCTTCCCCAGAAGAGAGACTCAAAAAATTGTTAGCTTTATTTTATCTTTCTCCCTAAATTCCAACGTGCTGTTGCATATTTCTAAATGGTATGCGGAAGGAAGCTAATTAGTTTCTTATGCTAATTATTAACTGAATGCCTTCAATTAATACACTATATTCTTTGGAGAAGCTCAGCTCAATTTACATTGCTAGAGATATACAGATACAGAGTTTGCACCACCTGATGTGGGTCTCGCACTGATGAAAGGATGTTCTCCAAGCACAAGCACATTGCTGTTAGAATTCTGCAACACTCCTCGTATATACTTGTATATTTCTTGTTCTATATGGTATAGATCTCCTTGACAAAGAAGGTACTAGTTCATCTTTAAATGTTGGATCTTGGTTATCTATAATAAAGTAGCCAAGGTGGGCTGACTACCTACCTGTCTAATGAGTTTTCATATTAGATGAGTTGGTTCCATGTAGTCTGTTTCATAGCCCAGGTCATAGTGTGATGCAATCTCATTTGTCAATTTTTGCTTTTGTCACCTAGGCTTTTGGGTTCATATTAAAAAAAAATCATTGCCCAGATCAATGTTATGGAACTTTTCCCCTATGTTTTCTTCTAATAGTTTCATAGTTTTGGGTGTCTTACATTTAAGTATTTAATCTATTTTGAGTTGATTTTTGTATATGGTATGAAATAAGTCTATTTTTATTCTTCTATATGTGGATATTCAGTTTTTCCAACACCATTTATTGAAGGGACTGTTCTTCTCTGTTGTGTATTCTTGGCCCCTTTGTCAAAAATAAGTTGCCTGAAAATGTATGGGTTTACTTCTGAGCTCTCTATTTTGTTCCATTGGTCTATCTGTCTGTTTTTATACCAGTACCATACAGTTTGAGTTACTATAGCTTTATAGTATATTTTGAAGTCAGGTAGCCTAGTTTTGTTCTTTTTGCTCAAGATTGCTTTAGTTATTTAGGGTCTTTTGTGGTTCTATATGTATTTCAGGGTTGTTTTTTCTATTTCTGTGAAGAATAATATTAGAATTTTGGTAGGGATTGCATTGAAATCTGTAGATCACTTTGGATGTTATGAACATTTTAACAATATTAATTCTTCCAGTTCATGAACACAGGATATCTTTCCATTTATTTATGTACTTTTCAATTTCTTTCATCAATGTTTTATAGTTTACAGTGTATACATTTTTCATCTCCTTGGTTAAATCTGTTTCTAAGTATTTTTTTCTTTGCAGCTATTTTATATGGGATAGTTTTCTTGATTTATCTTTCAAATAGTTTGCTGTTAGTACAGTGTATACATTTTTCATCTCCTTGGTTAAATCTGTTTCTAAGTATTTTTTTTTTTTTGCAGCTATTTTATATGGGATAGTTTTCTTGATTTATCTTTCAAATAGTTTGCTGTTAGTGTATAAAAGCACTATGAATGTCAATGTTGTATTTAGCAACTTGATTAAATTTGTTTACTCATTTATTCTTTTTGTCATTGTTTGTTTATTTGTTTCTTGCATTGTCTTTAGGACTTTCTAAATATAAAATTATGTTGTCTGCACACAAGGACAATTTAACTTCTTCCTTTCCAATTTGGATGCATTTTATTTCTTTCTCTTGCCTAATAACTCTGCTAGGACTTCCAGTACCCTTTTGAATAGAGGTGGTGAGAGTGGGCATCTTTGTCTTGTTCTGGATCCTAGAGGAAAACCTTTCAACTTTTCACTGTTGAGTGTTATGTTACCTGTGGGTTTGTCATATATGGCCTTCATTGTGTTGAGGTACATTTCTTTTATACTTAATTTGTTAAGGATTTTTATCATGAAAGGATGTTGAATTTCGTCAAATGCTTTTTCTACATCTATGAAAATAATCATATGGTTTTTGTTCTTCACTCTGTTAATGTGATGTATTTATTGATTTGTGTATACTTAACCATACTTGCATTTCTGGGATGAATCCCACTTGAATGTGATGAATGGTCTCTTTAATGTGTTATTAAATTAAGTTTGCTAGTATTTTGTTGAAGATTTTTAAATTCATCAGGGATATTAGTCTGTAGTTTTCTTTTCTTTCTTTTTGTAATGTACCTGTCTGGCTTTGGTATCAGGGTAATCCTGTCCTTGTAAAATGAGTTTGGAAATATTCCCTCTGCCTCAACTTTTTAGAAGAGTTTGAGAAGAATTGGTATTAGTTCTATCAGAAAAACTTATATTAATCTAGCTGCACAAATTAGCTACTTTACACTTGGGTCTCTGAGGAGATGTAATGAAAAAGAGCTGAAATTGGGGTTTAAATTTATCAATCTTAAGCTTTGGTTGGGGATTAAAGGAGGGGGGAGTGAGACCAATGATAAGAGGGAAAAGTCATTTCTTGACTAATTTGGGAAAAAGAAAGAAAAATGGAAAAGGCAATTTCAAAAGTGCTGAAGATACAGTGCCTATTTCAGTGAGCTAGAAAATGCAAACATAGAGGAAAAAGAGACAGTCCAGGTATAAATGTGAAAATACCTCAATATTTGTAAACAGTTGAAGAAACAGCATTAAAAGAAAATGACAACAATGACATGAACTGGAAACAGTTAGGATAAATGCTCCCTTGTTATGAGATGCCATTCAGACAGTAGAGTTAAAAAAGCAAGCAAGCAAGCAAGCAAACAGAACTGCACACTTCAGCAGGTCCCCCAATAGTAAGCACATTCAAATATCAGAGGCCTGCCTTCACAGGAAGAGGCTTAGTTATACCTTGGCCTGTTTACCCAAAAGCGAAGATGTGGGTAGCAAGATTACTAGAAATGTCTCCTTGGAGGATAAAGGACAATTATGATAGCTTAGGCCACTGACTCTCAGTAAATTCCATCTGGTACTTCACAAATTAGCTCATTATTCTGCTGTTCTTATGAATGTGTTAGTCTGTAAACATATCATGGTCACAAATTAGTCACCTAGTGTTTCTCTGAAAGTGATTTAATATAAGCACACCCACATCATAGTATGGAACAGTAAAATAGGCCCTTGCCTGATCCTCTAGATGGAATTCAGCATAAAATGTAATTCAGTTTCCAAAGGGTTTTTGGCACACACATCATCTGGTTTTCTGGGACAGAATGTGATCATTGCCTGGGTATTGACAATATTAGGTAATATTGGAAACTTCTTTGGTCTCCCCATGAACTCCGAGAGAGATCCAAGCCTGCTGATTAATGATGAATTCACAAATTGAAGATAGCTTTTGTTTTTATTTACATTTGTTATCACAGGTGGCGTTACAACTGTTGTTTCAATTTAGTAATAGCAATTTTGAAAATTAATTTAAACATCTGATTTTATTTATTTATTTATTTATTTATTTATTTTTGTCTTTTTCCGTGTCCGGCAACGGATCGCAACCCTCAGTGTTGCCCCCGTACCGGATGGGACCGGCAACGGGATTGCAACCCTCGGTGATGCCCCCGCGCCTCGCTCAGCCAGTGAGCGGGAACCGGTCTGCATGTGGGATCCGAACCCTCGGGCAGGAGCGCCGCTGCGCTTCCCAAGCGGCGCACTTATCCAGTGCGCCACCGGGCCGGCCCTAAACATCTGATTTTAAAGTGCTTTTTATGGCAGATGAACTTACCCACCAGTTATTTAGAAAGAAAAAAAAAAGGTGAGAAAACATAAGCTATCCTCTCCCGTCTAACTTGATTATCTATTGACAAGTGTCCTTGTTTAGATTGTAATAAATATTTCATGGTCAACTGTCTCAGTTAAGATTCTTTGGCTGAAAGTTTGGAGCTCCCAACTTAATGTTTTACCACAAACAAATAAGGAGTATTTACTGTCTTATAACATGAAGATTTGAGGTAGGCTGTTCCAGATGTGGTTATTAAGAAGCTCAAACACATTTCCCAGGTTCTGCTTTGCCATCTTAGCACATTGTCCTTTTGCTCAGACTGACTCTCCTCATTAACACAAGATGGAGGGCCATACCCAGGCTCAAGGTCCAGAGGCAGGAAATGAACCCTTTTCTTGCTGTGCAAGAAGGCATGAAAATATTTTTTAAGAGAGAGAGAATTGGGTAATGCTGTGAGTCCTACCCTACCTTCCCTTAAAGGGGGCTTGAGTCATCTCATTCACATCAAGCCCAGAGAAATAGACTTCAGTAGTGGGATTTTTTCCCCTGTGTATCAGATTCACACCACATAAAAGAGAGAGAACTGGACTTGAGCCATTTCATGTCCTTTGCAAGAGGACCATCTGGGAAAGGCACTTGGACTCCAACAACAAGAGTTTTCAGGGATTGGACCACCAGAAAACCCAGGGCTTGGTGGGGGGCTGATTAACCAACAGCACTTCTAAAACAAGGCTCTGTCTGAGTCATAGCAGCTGCAGCCAGGGCCCCTGCAGGGATGCCTCTGAGGAACCCACAAAAGTGCCCACGAGACAAAGAGGCAGCTTTCAACATCTGCCAGGTTGCCAACACAAGATGCCATCTTATGACAGTGCCAATTCAAGAAAAAACAAAAAAACAAAAACCTCTCCTTGCTTTCATCACCGTTTTCCATGCTTTCCAACCCTGCAGTAGTCGGTACCAACAGCTGGCATATCTGGATAGCCAAGAAGGGGAAAGATAAACCCTATTCTACCCCACCAACTCACCCCATTGCAAGGGGGCTGAAGTGAGTTCAATCAGCTTTGAAGTTTTGGGTTATAATTTGGAATGGACTTTCTAATTTCTGAATAGAATCTGAGATGATGCTTTAAAGTGAATGTGAAGCTCTGTTGCCTAAGAGTGCCCAGAAAAGTCACATGATGTTCTCCATAAATAAAACTTAAAGGGACAGTGGGAAACCAAAATAAAATGTGTTTTAGTACATATCACATAACCTATTTTCAACAAATGTGTCACAATAGTCACAATATTGATATTCATTGACAAATATTAAAAAAAATTTTTTTTTTGATGATGTAACATCACATTTGTATCTCTACTTGCATGTTTCTCTTTTCTATTCTCCTTTACTATTTGAGAGGAAAACTACAGAAAATTATTTACACCTTCCAGCAAGTGTTCTTCTGCTCTTTTTAAAACACCTGTGCTCCAGCAGATGGATCCCAAAACAGACCTGCATTTAAGGTGTAGAAGCAGTTGGTCACTGAGGGGAATGGGAAAGTTAGTATTAACCGTGGGGTCCTTCTGTCTCAATTCACTCTTTAAGTTTCCTTTATCTTTCTTCGCCCCTTCCTCCTTTTGGAGTCCTTTGGAGTGGGAGGTTAGGACCGTCACCTGCTCACTATACGTAAAGTCTATGAAGAAAGGCCATCAGGGATTTGGGAGTGCAAGAGTTCAAAGATCATTCTCCTTCCAGAACAAAAATTATTCCACCCTCCCTCATACAGATTGGCAGCCTCACCTCAAATGGCCTGTGCCTCTAATCAGGGAGTAATTTAGGGAGACAGGGAGAAAGGAGAGTTCAAATTTTCATTAACTTTTCTCTGTTTCCTGTGTAACTTCCATTCTTTTAAAAATGAGGTGGGACTTTCAATAATCAATGAAGCTTACTGAAGGTTCAGACAACAAAAACCAAGAGCTCACCTGCCCACTTCCTGCTTTTTATTTTTGCTCCAACTCCTGTTTGATCACTACTCTAAAGGGAAAGGGTCTGTGATAAAAGAGAAATCCTAAAAGTAAATTTACTATTTGATCAGCTTTGCTCTTTTATTTTGTGGAAAATTTTAAAGGTCTTTTGTGTCTTCATCCAATTTTAAAATCTTGGGACTAAGAACAACAGATGAAATCAGGTTGTCTTCCACACTGAATTCTTTCCCTCTGTAATGTGCTTCCCAGACAGAAAAGTGTAAGATACATAGCCAGGCAGTTCAATTTTGTATTAATATTTTTCTGTCTCATCAGTTTTGGACATGTATTGTTTATGTTTTTTCTTTTTGTATCTATTAAGTAATTTGTATAGTCTACCAGATTGTTTTTAGGGGAGGAATATGTCACTTTTAGAGGACAGAGTAGTTGACAGTTTCAAGTGCTCAGCATTATGGATTTTCCATCAAGTCAGAACACTAAAAACAGGGCAGAAGGTGTGAGATGCGAGGTGAAGAAGATACCAGTTTACAATGGGCAACTAAGAGTTAATAACGAGCCTTAAATTTATTTTGCACTCAAATGCATAGTGTTTTACTTAATTATACCATAATGACTTCAAAACTATTAACTATTCTAAAATGTTGAGTTCTAGCTTTAATACATTTTAATATTTTTAAGCTTTTAAATGAGTATTTTAAAATAATTATATGAATGCCCTATTTTCTCTCTAAAAAGGAATTCTGCCTTTTCAGTACTAAATTCTCCTACTCCGTAAAGCTAATCAAAATCAGTGTTTCCCCTCTTTCTTAGTCTCTCGCTCTCCCTCTCTCCGATCCCTCCTTATCTGAAACAAATTGACATTCAGTGTAGAAAACTAGAAGGGGGTTGAGAAAAAGAAGAACCTAATATTTTGACTGGAAGTGTAATAGATGTCAGTCAGAGAACACTCTTTCCAGAACATATAGATGTGGATATAGATGTAGACACGTTAATTATTAACTCCACTCTTTGTGTGTGTTTTAATTGAAGCTCCTTGATCATGTAACCATCAATTCAATGTCAAGTTAATTCATTGTGGCTATTTAATATTACAATATAGTATTAATTTTGAATTGCTTTATTTTTTGAGGGAAGGAAAGAATTTATGAATAGCAAAATAAGGTTTCTTACATAGCAACTCATAAAAATTTGATTGCAAGAAAAAAAGACTGACTCAGACTAGTTTCTGTAAAGAAGAGAATATAGTTACCATAAAGATACAGAAATCCACAGAAACAAGTGTAGTTGGGCCTTGTTGAATTTGGAAAACTCTAGAATTAAGGCAGCTACTCTCTTGGAGGCCATATAGTCATCCATTCCTGTTTGTCCCTGTGTTTCTGCTCTTTCCTGTCTTCTCTCTGTAATTGCCACCCTCTCCTTAGTTACCAGTTTGCACTTGACCCAAAATGACAGCTTCAGCCCCTGAGCCCACATGACATTTTGGTTCAACCCCAGTTTGAATTGATCAGAATCTCAGTTTTGCTTAGCGCCCTTCACATTCCAAAGAGAGAATATTAATATTCACTTCTCAGTGAATGAACTAGGCTGCAGTGAGTCAAGTTTTTGTACCTATTCCAGTCAGGTTTTATACAAGTGAGGTATAGGGAAGGCAAGCTCTCTAGAAGAAGCTGTAGGCAGAAAGAAATAATCATGTTTAGTAGAGTGGCTAATTTATTTATGATAATAATTGACTCAACAAATATTTCACTGAGTTCTTACTGTGTACCAGACACTGTTCTAGGCATTGGGGGATATAGCAGGGACAAAACAGACCAAAAACGCTACTGCTCCTATGGTGTTTGCGTTTTAATGACAATCTTAATCATATATTTCAAAGATAACTAAAAAACTGATGGAGTAGAAGTATGTCCATACAGTAAATACAAGATGTTGAAATAACAATACATGTATATGTGTTTGTGTGTATTTGTAATATATATAT